>NC_053022.1:39741708-39875583 GCF_003073215.2 Triticum urartu
CACAAGGGGGTAGAGTTTGAAAATGGGACCTTTAGTCCCGGTTTGAGACACAAACCGGGACTAAAGGGCATTGCACCCTTTAGTCCCGGTTCGTGTCTCAAACCGGGACTAAAGGTCTAATCTTTAGTCACGGTTTGAGACACAAACCGGGACTAAAGGGCATCGCACCCTTTAGTCTCGGTTCGTGTCTTAAACCGGGACTAAAGGGCTCAGGTGAACCGGGACTAATGCCTTAGCCGCACGAACCGGGACCAATGCTCACACTAGTCCCGGTTCATGACTGAACCGGGACTAATGTGAATATTGCCCTGTGACCAAAGCCCTGTTTTCTACTAGTGTATATGCACTCACGTGTGATGACCACAGGAGCTATCCACTCAGATTGTATGTTAAAAAAATAAAGGTCGATAACTAATGCGGCACCTCGGGCCAACGCGGCCAGATTGCATTTTGCACGAGAAATTACACACCATGTTTCATTGATATGTGGTCCCGTTCCAACATGTCGGTGAGACGACGGTGAGTCCTTTTACACAATTTCTGAAAGGACGTGTAGGCCGGGGCGCCTCTTCGTGTACCGTGGCAAACTGGCAACCGTCCACTGACTCTTCGCCTTTCCCTCTCGATTTGGAACTGCTGTCGCACGCTCTTCCTCCCTCCTCCATTTGCCTTCACCCTTCCTTCTACCATTGTTCGATCGTCTTCTCCATGGAGGGAACAAGTCGGAAACGACCCCGTTATTCTTGCCCCGATCTGAAAGATGACTTGGTGGGGGAACTCATTGATCGGTGCGACGTCATCACCTTGGCTGGCATGGCAGGTTCATTCAAGATCATTCTCGACTCAACTAATAACATCATTACAAGGAAACCTTGGGTCTAGGAGCGGTTTGATCTCCCTTATCTTCTTCGCTATAATCCTGTTCGCATGGGTGCAGACGACGGAGGCCTCGCCTTGTGCAAGTTGATGCCACTTGATAATGATACGTGTGATGTCAAGATGACATCGCTTCACGGTAAGGCCTGGGCTGGCGCAAATGGAGATTGGGTTGTTTATGTTGGGTACAATTGCGAGTGGGAACTTGTGAATGTGTACACTCGTCAGCGGATTCCACTTCCAAAAATCTCAGAGTGCCCTGAGGTTGAGCACACAGATGATCTACGTACGTTCAAATACGATCATGGTGACTATCGTCTACGGAAGACAGCAATTTTTCGAGTTCCCAACCGCTCTTGGAATTAGAAGAACTATGAAGTTGTTCCTATCTTCGACAAGCTTGTTGCCGTCCTTCATGGTTCGACTGGATGGATATTGCTCAAAAATCAGTTTCTATACACGGATGTGTACTGTGATGCAATTCAATACGAGGGCCTTGTATTTGCTGCCACCACTCGTGGCACTGTTTTTGCATGGGATCCTCGTAGTTTTGGTACGTTTGTCTTCCACCATAATTATAATTGTCTCATCAACATGCATGCGAGTTAGCAAGTTTCCCTTCTCTACTAATTAACCTTCTTCTTGTGTTTCCAAGGTCCTGTGAACATTCCACCACCTATACTTGAAATTTTTTATAACCAAGAGGGAGATGACGATGGTGATGATCACGAGCATGAGGACGAGCAGGGCCCATATGCTCACTGGCGGCTGGCAACTAATTCCGATGGATCACCCCTTCTTGTCTATATACATCCCACTTCTGATGTTACTACTAAGGAAGCAGGTGTTTTCTCCCATGGTCGCACTCTCTGGACCTATTCCAACACCCGTTGCATGATATTCGGGATGGATACTAGTGTGCTAGCGCCAACACCTTCTACCTGGTACAGTATTGATAGTCTTGGAGAAAACTCGCTCTTCCTTGGACAAAACTATACAATGATGGTGAAAGGCGATCGAACTACTGTTCACACAACCTTACTACCATTTATGAGAAGCAACTGTATCTATACGTTGGACATTGCGGTGGTTCCCTACCTTGGTCGTGATATAGTAGGCCGCTTCAGCCTGGATGATCAGTCCTGCGTTGGTCTCGAGATTGATAGTAGCTGGCTCTTCCTAGAGAATCACTTGTGGTTCAAAGCAAGCATTTCCAACACCGAGGATTGGTTGAGTTGAAGTTCATTTCATTTCTTGTTATTTGTTGTGTGATGAAAACTTTAGTATTTATAATGTATCCTCGTTGTCGTTCTGGGTTGATGACCTGTTTTATGTAATAAAATGATATGCCTGTGATAAACTTACTAAATTTATGAATGGCTTTCGAGTTGCTTCTCTGAGTGGGTGCTGCGACGAGGCAGAAAAATATTTTTCGAATACGTAATTGTACGTGCATTGCAACAGGTTATCGGATGAGGCCAATCAACAATAGTACACTATTTGTACTAGCTTCACATGCTGCACTATCTCTACGTCTACGTACGTAATACAACAAGTTTTAAACTTGAGACCAGCCACCCATCCTCACAAAGAACACTTTTTAACCTAGCACAGACTCCGGGAAATTTGGCCACAGTGTGAGGTGGGCCATATGTTAGTGTGTTCGCTCTACGTAACCAGCACCTCGAATCCTCGATACTACTACTACTATAAGTAGTAGGAGTAGTAGGGTGGCATGGGCTAGAACAAGCATTCACGTCCAGGAGTACGGCACACGCCATCGACATGACTTCCATCTGACACCATATTTCTTGGAGTCCGTGCTACAGCAATCTCTTCAACCTCGTCGTTTCTCTAACTCAGCCATTGCATGGCGGGCGAGGAGGGGGTTTGCCGATAGTCGGTTTCCTCAACTGCGGTCCCACTTATAAGGCCAACTCCAACACACGACCCCAAACGGACCTCCTTTTGCCCGGATTCTGTCTGTTTGGGCAGGACAATGGGGTCGTGTCCAGGCCATTTCTCGGATGCGGTGGCCGTGCGTCGAACGCGTGGACGCATCCCGGCCGCGTACATTTTTCTTTGCAAACACATATCTTTTTTTCATAATTTATTTTTTTACATGGAAGTACAACACCAAAATTTTGATTAGAAAAGCAAGACCAGAGAAAACAAGAACCACAAGAATATCCAACTTCCATAACTGCTCCTGTAAGTTGGATTAGTGCCTTCTCGATGCATTCATTGTTGATCTGCGGAGGCTCGATCTTGCGTGCTTCTTTCTTCTTCGAGTGTAAATAAGTAGACGTGTCTAGCCTCTATTCTATCAACAAGTGCACTAGTCTCATCTCTAGCCTCTATGCTATCTAAAAGTGCTAGAACATCTACTAAATTGCGCTCTATCAATATATCGTTGTAAACTTCTTCGCAATACCAATACTTGCATCCATTCTACACAATAAAATTTTAAGGTAGCACAACTAGTCTAATCTAAGAGCACAACCAAAGATTTGGTCGTGTTCTTCCTCCTTTTGCCGACAGGTGGGACATCCAGCATCCAGGTCGTGTCATGCAAGAAAATAAAGTGGTAGTCGAAGCCACGTGATGTGCATCTTGGGTTAAACTGTAAATATAATCTTACTACTCTTGAGTAAGTCCTAAAGCGGCCACCGAAGATCTTTATTGGATTTGTTTTTCATCACCAGCACGTCGAGGTGAAAGATGTGCAGGTTCAGTGGGTCCTCTTACGTTTTCACTGACATGTGGGACCGCATATGAGCAAACAGATGATGGGCTCCACGCGTCTGCTGGCTGGCTGAGAAGAGAGATAGAGGATGGCTGAGCATGGACTCTAGGAAATTTGTTCTCCGTAACCAGCACCTCAATATAGTGGGGTGGCATGGGCCATAACTAGCATTCATGTCTAGCAGTACGGCACACGCCACCCACACGAGTCCCATCCGACACCAATTTTCTTGGAGTCTGTGCTATACAACCATCTCTTCTCCCTCCTGTTTTCTCAGCCATCGTGCGGTGTGCGGGGTGGGGGTTTGCCGATAGTCGGTTTGCTGAACTGCGCCCCCACTTGTAAGTAAAAATGCAACACAACACGCATTCCCCCTTGAGCGGCGTGCCAGATCAACCGTGTGGGGTGCGACGCGAACACGCCAGGCTTTTCCTTTTGAACTTGTAACTTGTAAAATTTGGTTCTGCTCCATGGCGCGACCGATAGATAGAAATAACGATTTTCCCTAGAGTAATGAGAAGTTTGGTTCTGGCGCGGTTCATGCACGGAGTACGTACGAAAATTATGAAGTTGATGCAAAAGGTAAGATAATTACTAGTAGTAGCATATACTACTACATGGATTTGACGGAAAGATAAAGATACATACGGATCCATCAACGACATCCTCACGCGCTAGTGCACCGGGTCACCACCCGACGTGTGAGGAGCAGCGTCGTTGGCGGCAAGCTCAACGTGCTTCTGAACAATGCCGTCCATGGTTGCCCTACAGTCTAAGAAGGCCAGCGTCCTATCATCCTCCTCTTGCATGTGGTAGTCCTTGTGGACGATTTGCGTGTAGACGTGGGTGATTATGTCGATGGTGTCTTGCTGCGCCAGGTGCTGCGCGGCGAGCGCGACCTTGAGGTGGACATTCTCCGGTGCGACGGCAGGCAGTCGCAGGGCCACCAGTGCGTCGAAGAGGTTTTCACCATAGAGACCATTGAGGGTGGCAGGCATCACAGAGCCTGGGCGGCGTGGGCTGGAGGCGCACGTCAAGGTCGTCCGCGAGCTTCTTCATGATGGTGAACTTGTTGAGGAAGCCGATGAGGACCTCGTCAAACAAGGAGACGAAGCTATCATCCAAGCGGCCCCTTGCCCTGGCGGCGTCAAGCACTACCTGGAGAAGTTCCTTGGTGCCGGGCCGCAGGCCGACATCGTGGACCATCTGGCACAGCCGGCTGATGCTCGCGCTCATCGCCTCCATGGGTCTAGCTTCTAGTCAACTGATCTTGCGATTGGAATGATCACTCTTGTCCTTGGGTGCGTAGGTGCGTAGGATTTTGTAGATTGGACTGGCGGGAGCCTTTATATGAGAAGTGCAGACTGCGTTGAATTCACGTGCGTGTTGGCCATCTACTCCTCGCCCCTCTACTGCACCTGCCTTTGGTTGTATGACAGGTTGGCCATCCACTTGTTGGGCCCACGTGTCATACACCCAAAGGCAGGTGCCGTAAGTCAATGAAGCTGCATCCCCCTCCGTGTCGGTGCAGTATAGTCATCTCACTGGACCTCTAGTTGGGGCCAAACTAGAGAACTTTGATGTTTACTGGTTTATTGGTCCCCTTTGCATTTTGTGCTAAGTTTTGACCTTTGATTTAACTAATAAAATGTTAATGCATGTAACAAAAAATGTTGTGTAACTCACCTTACGAAAACCAAATAATCCCAAAACACTTAGGCATGGTACATTAACTCCCTCCTTGTTTCTTATTTCATGACATATCAACCAACGAGAGATGTGGGCCACGCATGCTTTCAGTGACTTGAGACTACCAAACATCACATGCGGTGGTTAGTTCATTGCATGTAATCCTATTAATTAGCAAAAAGACATTAAGTTATCTCGCCGATAGGAATAAAACAATACACCATGTACTTATTTATAGAGGGAGTAGTACATTTTTTGTGACATGCATTATTAGATATTGCTAGTCAAATACTAAATCCAGATGGACGTGGTAGTACTACTAAATCCAGACGGTGGTGCTAGTACTAGTAGTAGTAGTACCAATGTAGTAGCACAGTATTACCCGTTGGTCAAATTATTACGTGCTGCTCCTCATAGTGAAGTGATAAGACCCTACGCCGAAGATGACACCTAAGTATAGGGGTCGTGTTCGGCATACTATAGTCAGCCTCACCGTCTGTAGTCACTATCATCATGGCTGTAGACCTAGCCTGCTTACAACTAGCCATGTTTGACATAATTTCCCGTGCGTAGATGCCCGTGCATTGCACGGAACACCAAGATTGGGGGGGTGGACGGCGTCGGCAGCGGCCATCACGCCAGATTTTTCCATGGCCTTCTAGATGTGGTGGGGAGGAGATAAGGATGATTGTGAGAGACAAGGAGGTGTTTGTAAATAGGGAACAAGTGCGGGCATCTTTTTGCAAAACTAGAGAAGTTTGGTTTGTATGCGTCAGATCTAGATCCGATGGCTATTGGTGAAAGATGGCAGGAACAACATCATCACCAACTCAGGACCTGTTTGATTCGCAGGATTTTGAAAACGCAGGAATAGGACACGACAATATTACAAGTTTCAAACTGATATTACAAATGTTAGGAGTAATGCTGCACCTACGAAGAGGGAATTACTAGGAAGTTTACGTAAGAACTTTCATTACTTTAGGTGGATGCACCATTGTCGTACAATCTAAAATCAACCACCCTGACAAGTCACTAATGGGCAAATAAGTTTTCAAGTCTCTGGCCACTTGATTCCAGAACAAAGAACGCCTTTCATTGTTGCGCCAGAGAACGCCAAACCTCATTACCTTGAGAACACTTGCCTCCAGAACAAAGAACCTAGCCAATTTAATCTCTGATGTGCTGCCTCGGTAGTCGATCAAATCAATTTCTGTAAGATGGTGATCAAGGCATTCGATGAGATTGTTATAGTGCAACACATTTTTCACTTTCGGGTCTTTTTTATCTGCAAAAGAAGAGAACATATTAGAATAGCTGGCTGTATAAGATTGCCGTGTCATCAAGAGGTACCAATATCATTCGCTCATATGATACGGTTGGCTGGCTAGTGATATTTTTTCACTCTCTCTCTCTGTGTGTCTGTCTCTCTCTTCCACTTTCCTCTCATTTACTTAGGAGTACGTGAAGAGCTTGGGCATTTGGTGCCTTCCACTATGTGGCTGATGCCATATTTCGCAAAAGTATGCCACATAATACGCATCGATGTCAAATCAAAAGATTTTGGCACCGCTCTCGTGATGTGAGAGAGTTCGCACCGCTGTGCACACAGACCCACATGTATAAAAAAATCAATCAAACAAACTACACCAGCCTCTCACTCTCCCAAACAAGTGTTTTTTATTGCCCCAGTCCTCTCTCTCTCTCCCACGCAAGTGTTTTTTCATTGTGTGAGTTAATTTGGCACCGGAGCAAAGTAGGTGATCCAGATTGGGGCACCAGGTGAGCAATGGAGGGGCATCGATGCCAAATGCATCACAAGTGAATTCGGCACATGTTTTGGCCTACATAGTGGAGGGTCGTTATAGCCCACTTTTGTACTACCTCTTATTTAGTATAATATTTTGACCATAGATTTACGTAAGAAAATGCCAATGTATGTCACTAAAAATTACACCATTTGGAATTGTGTTCAAATACGAATCCAATGATATAGTTCTTAGTGACATGCATTAACATTTTGTCAGTTAAATCTATGGTCAAATTTTGATACTACGAAATAGGAAGAGTAAACCAGGACGAAGGTAGTACTTGCTCTTAGGGTAACCATAGAGTTACTGAAATAGTCTAAGTTACTATCCACTATGACTAGCCTAGGCTACTATAGTAGTACAACAAAAAAACGATGCAGGTGATCACGTGAGAAAAAAATACTAAAAACATTTCTTTCGGTGCAGTGCGTAGATGCAGTTTTGAAGACTACACTTGTCAGCGTAATTTGGGAAAATTACGAAAAAATTGAGCTACGTTGTGATTACCATTTACTAATAGGAAAGAAGTTTCACCTCGATGAGTAGATTCTCCATGCACGGAAAGCATGTAAGGAATCCAACAACTTGATCCAGATTAGGGCCGATAGATTTTATTGCCAAGATCTTCACTGTGCGCATAGACTGGGTCAAGCTTGTGGGAATCATGTTCTGGAAGACGGTCGTAAATACATCAAGAAGAAATTTAAAAATGTGAATTTCAAGAAGATGGAGAAGAAGATGAGTGTTGTACCTAAACGATTACGGATCCAATAAAGAGTTCGGAGAATTTGGCAGACGAGTGCACCAACGCTGTTAATTTCGGCGCGTCAATGACCCTGATTTTTGTTGGACCTTCTAGATCCGACACAAGCAATCTCTCAAGGAAAGGCGCATTCTCAATGACCATAACATGGAACAGCTGGAGTGATCTCTTCCCAATTGATGTCTTGTTACGGGGCCAGCAAGACACATAAGTCCATCGGATATTCATCGAGGCGATGTGGATGCTAATGAACCCGTGGATCTGCTCAAGACGAAGGTACTCAAGCACAGTAAAGCTGCGCAGCAGGTGCACCATAGCCTTCTTTGAGATGACAACGTCGAAGAGGTCAAGCTGCTTGAGTTGAGGGAGAAGAAGGGCGGGCGCGGCATTAATCTGGGGAAGATAGCAGGAGCTGAAGCTGGCGCGGCGCAGCATTGGCGCGAGGTGGAGCGCGGACGGCGGCAGAGAGCGACATCGTCCAGTTTCAAAGCTGAGCTCCTCGAGCTGATCTAGGGCGGGGGATAAGAACCACTCGTTGAACTTGGGTTGGACCTTGCAGTTGGTACTAAACATGCGGATGTCAAGGCGTCTAGCTTGCCTAGGGTGCGATGAAAGGATCTTGGAGACTGCGGCCATGCGTTTGCAATCCCCGTCGCAGAGGCAGCTGTCGATGGTGAGGTTGAGGGGGACGTGGCGCCAGAGGGGGTGCCACCGTTGGGAGAGCAGGGCGATCCACACGACAGATTTGGTGGGGAGGAGGCTGATGATGACGAGCAGCATGTCGTCGGGGAGGCTGCTGATGAAGTCCAGGCTCGCCGGATGCGGTTTTGGCTCGAGCCGCCTCCGCTTGTTGGCTGCCTCGCCATCCATCTCAACCGGTGGCGACGCCGGTGTAGACGTGTGCTAGTGTGTTGTGTGTTGGGTGTGCGCGAGTGCGTCCTTTTGTGCATGCCGCCGCGTAGTGGTGAATTGTGCGCGAGTGTCCTTCACGCGGAAGAAGTGTGTCCTCAATGCGCCCTCAATTTACTAGCATACGGGGTGCTTCCCCGAGTGGTTTCAACTTTGTTTACTTCACCGCGTGTCAGATGTGCCTCTAGTTTACTTATTTTTACCCACTGCCACATGGGCCAGCACACGAAGATACAGAACACGAGCTGATAAGGCAGCATGTGGACTGGTCGACCGGTCAACTAAACAATATACAGAGCTATATGCTGACAAAGTGAGCATATAATCAGTCGGTATAGAGTGTTCGAGTGAGAGGGGAGGCCCGTGAGAGATAGCAGAGAGAGAGAGAGAAAGAGCTACTCCCTCCATTCGATAATGTAGTTCCAACATTTTTTTAAAAGTCAAACTTTTGAAACTTTGACCAAGTTTATAAAGAAATTACTTATATCTACAATACCAAAGATAAATGATACTATGAAGTAAGTACATGTTGTGATGAATCTAATGATCATTCCAGATGTAAATGTTTTTCTCCACATATACCTGGTCAAACTTTTCTGAGGTTTGACTTTTCAAAACATCCATATGCTTATGGACGTGAGAGAGTCCCTAACTAGAGAGAGAGAGAGTGTGTGGAATAGGAAGAGTGAGTGAAAAAAGTGTGTGTGCATGTGTGAAAGAGACATGGACAACACTCGATAAAAGTCGAGAAAAAACGTGTGTGTCTTATGCAAACATATAACACATGCATCTTCGACAACGGAAGCAAGGTGAGGAGATAGTGTGTGGTTGTTTGCATCCGAGAGAGCAAGACCCCTAGCACGCGGCCAAAGAGGGGTCTGACAAACAAGGGAGAGAGGTCGAGGGAGACGTACGGAGAAAATGCGACATGGGGAGGAGAGAGTGTATGTTTGTCATAGAGAGATCCCTGGAGATCGTGATGGGACTACATGGGTGGGAGATCGAGTGACAAGGTGTGTGCGCGATAGAAGATACCCCGGGAGATATCGAGATAGACGTATGGATGGAAGGAGACAATACATGTGTTCCTGATGGCTAGTGAGAGATAATCATACTTAGGGGGGGGGGAGTGCTTGCGCCTATGATGGAGTGAGGGATTATGGTACTTATTAGGGGGTGCGTGTCACATAGAGAGAGAACTAGGGCGGAGAGTGTTGGATGGGTCTATATGTATAGCACGAGCGAGACATGTGTATGTGTGAACCAGGGAGATATAAAGTTTGAGAGAGATTGAGGAGCCCCGATAAGGCTGAGTGGTGCGTCGGATAGCTGAGAGGGGGAAAGAGATATTCCATCCGCTCGATAATGCAGTGCATGTAAATTTTTTAGAAGTCAAACTTTGGAAACTTTGATCAGGTTTACGCAAATGTTATTTATATCTACAATACCAAAGATACATCATACGAAACTACATCTCATGGTGAATCTAATGGGATATGTTTGCCATTCTAGATGTAATTGTTTTTTCTCCACGTACATGGTCAAACTTTGTGATGTTTGACTTTTCAATAAATCAATATTCTATGGACCGAGGAGAGTGCCTAAGTCGAGAGAGATCAAGTGCATGTGAAGGAGAATGAGTAAGTGTGCAAAAGGAGTATGTGTGTGAAAGAGAAAGTGACAACAAACGATAAATTAGAGAGATAGTGTGTTTTTTCGTTTCTTAGGCGAACATCTCATGCATGCATCTTCGAGATAGAAAAGCGAGGCGAGGAGATACATGAAGGTAGCTAGTGTGCGATTGTTTGCAACAGAGAGAGACACCCCTATAGCACATGTCCAATAGAGGTCCGGCCAACAAGGAACAAAGGTCGAGAGGGACACATGGAGAATATGGACGCATGGGGAGGGCGAGAGGGTGTGTTTGTGATAGAGAGATCCCCTCGAGATCATGAGGGGACCATATGGGTGGGATATCGAGGGAGGTGCATGCGCGATAGAAAGATGCCCCGAGAGAAATCGAGATAGACCATGCACATCTTTGTGATGGAGACTAAGATTAGCTTGTCATATACATATAGGGGGGACTGTGTGTGCCTACAATTGAGTGAGAGACCATCATACTTGGCTAGCTGGCATGAGATTGTGTGTGTGTGTGTGTGTGTGAGATGGAGAGAGAACAAGGGAGAGAGATAGAGTTTTAGATGGGCCTATCAATCGGTGAGATATGCATGTGTATGTGTGACCCAGGTAGATGGAGAGTTTGAGAGAGAGGGGGGAGAGCTCCGAGACGACAGAGTGGTGCGTGAGAGAGTTACGGGCAAGGAGCCAAGGAATTTGTGTGTGTACGATGAGTGCACCCAAGATATCTAGCTTAGACTAGAGAATCATACATAGTGTGCGAGAGAGACCTGTAGATGGAGTATATATGCATGCGAACTAGAAAGACCTCCCCCCTGAGGGAGTCCTGGATTAGGGGGTCTCCGGACAGCCGGACTATCTCCATTGGCCGAACTATTAGACTATGAAGATACAATATTGAAGACTTCGTCTCGTGTCCAGATGGGACTCTACTTGGCGTGGAAGGCAAGCTAGGAAATACGTGTATGGATATTTCCTCCTTTGTAACCGACCTTGTGTAACCCTAACCCTCTCAGGAGTCTATATAAACCGAAGGGTTTGAGTTCGTAGGAAAACAATCACAACATACAATCATACCGTAGGCTAGCTTCTAGGGTTTAGCCTCTCTGATCTCGTGGTAGATCTACTCTTGTACTACCCATATCATCAATATTAATCAAGCAGGACGTAGGGTTTTACCTCCATCAAGAGGGCCCGAACCTGGGTAAAACATCGCGTCCCCTGCCTCCTGTTACCATCCGGCCTAGACGCATAGTTCGGGACCCCCTACCCGAGATCCGCCGGTTTTGACATTGACATTGGTGCTTTCATTGAGAGTTCCTCTATGTCATCGCTGTTAGGCTTGATGGCTCCTACTATCATCGATAGCGATGCGGTCCAGGGTCAGACTTTTCTCCCTGGACAGTTCTTCGTATTCAGCGGCTTTGCACTGCAGGCTAATTCGCTTGGCCATCTGGAGCAGATTGAAATCTACGTCCCTGGCCATCAGGTCAGATTTGGAAGTTTGAACTACACGGCCGACATCCGCGGAGACTTGATCTTCGACGGATTCGAGCCACAGCCGGGCGCGCCGCACTGTCGCGATGGGTATGACCTAGCTCTGCCACTGAACAGTACCACAGAGGCTGTGCCTGCATCAGCTCCGACCCTTAGTTCGGAGCCAACTGCGCCAATCGAGGACGGGTGGTTAGACACCGCCTCAGGGGCTGCAGTCTCAACGGCGATCGAGCCGAACACCAGCATAATCCTCTGCGCAGCCCGTGACTCCAAGGTGCCGGACTCTTTTTCTGACTCCGAACCACCCGCGCCCCTGCCAATCGAATCCGATTGGCACCGCTCATGGAATTCACCGTCGCGGATATCATTTAGCACTCGCCCTTCGGCTGCATTCTGAGTTCACTAAGGTCTCTCTCTTTGTCAGAAGAGCCCTGGCCGGATTATGGCCAACAGGATTGGGATGCGGACGATGAAGAAATTCGACGCCCACCCACCACCCACTTCGTAGCCACTGTCGACGATTTAACCGACATGCTCGACTTCAACTCCGAAGACATCGACGGTATGGATGACGATGTAGGAGACGAACATGAACCAACACCTATAGGGCACTGGAAAGCCACCTCGTCATATGACATATACATGGTGGATACACCCAACGAGGGCAATGGCGACGAGATAGCGGAGGATGACCCCTCCAAGAAGCAACCCAAGCACTGACGTCAGCGGCGCCGCTCTAAGTCCCGCCAAAGCAAAAGTGGTGATACCGGCACAGGAGATAATAATACTCTGGATAGTGCCGAAGACAACAACAATCCCCTCCAGCAAGATTTAGAGCAGGAGGATGAAGGAGCCAGCTCTCCTGAGAGAGCGGCAGATGGAGAGGAGGAGGTTGAAAATTATATCCCCCCCTCCAAAGACGAGGCAATCCTCGGCGACGATGAATTCGCCGTCCCAGAGGATCCCGTCGAACAAGAGCACTTCAAGCGCCGGCTTATGGTCACGGCAAATAGCCTAAAGAAAAAGCAGCAGCAACTTCAAGCTGATCAAGATCTGCTAGCTGACAAATGGACCTAAGTCCTCGCGGCCGAGGAATATAAACTCGAGCACCCCTCCAAGTGCTACCCAAGGCGCAGGTTACTACCCCGACTAGAGGAAGAAGCGTATGGTATGGCTGATCGGCCACCTCGTGGCCACGATAGAGAGGCATTCCAGCCAAAAGCTCAGCCTCCACCCCAACGCCATTCAAATAAAAAGGCATGGGGAGATACGCCAGACCTGCGAGACATATTGGAGGACAAGGCAAAGCATGCAAGATCGATCTACGGATCACAAGGGCGCACCACTCTGCGAGACGACAAACGTCACGCCGGGTACAGAAGCAAATCCGGCCGGGCCAAACACAGCGGGCAAGACCCATTCGAGCTGCGTCGAGATATAGCCCAATACAGAGGCGCCGCACACCCCTTATGCTTCACAGACGAAGTAATGGAACATCAATTCCCAGAAGGTTTCAAACCTGTAAACATTGAATCATACGACGACACAACAGATCCCGCAGTATGGATTGAGGATTTCCTCCTCCACATCCACATGGCCCGCGGCGATGACTTACACGCCATCAAATACCTCCCACTAAAGCTCAAAGGACCAGCGCGACATTGGCTTAACAGCTTGCCAGCGGACTCCATTAGCTATTGGGAAGATCTGGAAGCCGCATTCCTCGACAACTTTCAGGGCACTTATGTACGACCACCAGACGCCGATGATTTGAGCCACATAATTCAGCAGCCAGAAGAATCGGCCAGGCAATTCTGGACTCGGTTCCTTACAAAGAAAAATCAAATCGTCGACTGTCCGGATGCAGAGGCCTTAGCGGCTTTCAAGCACAACATCCGAGATGAGTGGCTAGCCCAGCACCTTGGGCAGGAAAAGCCGAAATCTATGGCAGCTCTCACGACGCTCATGACCCACTTTTGTGCGGGAGAAGACAGCTGGCTGGCTCGCAGTAATAACATATCAAACAACCATGGTACCTCAGATACCAAGGACGACAATAGTAGGTCACGTCGCAACAAGCATAAGCGCCGCATTAACAGCGAAAATACTGAGGATACGACAGTCAATGCTGGATTCAAAGGCTCTAAACCCGGTCAGCGGAAAAAGCCATTCAAACAAAGTACGCCGGGCCCATCCAGCTTGGACCGTATACTCGATCGCTCGTGTCAAATACACGGCACCCTAGACAAGCCAGCCAATTACACCAACAGGGATTGTTGGGTGTTCAAGCAGTCCGGCAAGTTAATTGCCAAAAACAAGGACAAGGGGCCGCATAGAGTTGACGAGGAGGAGCCCCGGCAGCCACACACTGGAGGGCAGAAGAGGTTTCCCCCGCAAGTGCGGACGGCCAACATGATATACGCAACCCGCATCCCCAAGAGGGAGCGGAAGCGTGCGCCCAGGGACGTATATGCATTGGAGCCAGTCGCCCCAAAGTTCAACCCTTAGTCCTCCTGTCTGATCACCTTCGATCGCAGGGACCACCCCAGTAGTATCCGTCATGGCGGATTCGCCGCACTGGTCCTAGACCCAATCATCAACGGATTTCACCTCACTCAAGTCCTTATGGACGGCAGCAGCAGCTTGAACCTGCTTTATCAGGACACAGTGCGCAAAATGGGTATAGACCCCTCAAGGATCAAACCCACAAAAACGACCTTTAAGGGCGTCATTCCAGGTGTAGAGGCCCATTGCACAGGCTCAATTACACTGGAAGTGGTCTTCGGATCCCCGGATAACTTCCGAAGCAAAGAGTTAATCTTCGATATAGTCCCGTTCCGCAGTGGTTATCACGTGCTGCTCGAACGAACCGCATTTGCTAGATTCAATGCGGTACCGCATTGTGCATACCGCAAGCTCAAGATGCCAGGACCTCGCGGAGTTATTACAGTTAATGGAAACACAGAGTGCTCTCTCCGAATAGAGGAGCACACCGCGGCCCTCGCAGCAGAAGCGCAAAGCAGCCTCTCAAGGCAATCAACCAGTTCGGCGCTTCAAAGCCCGGACACATTCAAGCGCGCTCGGTGCAATCGGCAAATAGACCGCCTGGCGCGATCTGAGCTCGCGTAGCAATACGGCGGCCACCCCAACCCCAGCCCAATGGCGATATTCGTGCCGCGCGTACATACTTACGCATTAAAAATACCATGGGCACATGTGGGGAGGGGGGCACAACTGCGGTACGCCCCAAAACACGGCCTAAACCGCACTAGGGGCTTCCCGTTTGGTTATTTTTCTTTTTCTTTCAGGACCTTAATCTCTGGAAACACTGTCCGGCAGCACTATTGTCGAACACATGATGCAGCAACCAAGGAGGCAGACAGCTATGTTATACAACGGAATACCCAGGTTGATTACAGATTTCATATCATTCCTCAGCTCGCCCTTGGATGGGACATAGTCCTACTCTTTGCTTATCGCACTATCTGTATCACTCTGCTTTAACGCAATTTTTCAATAAAGAATGCATGACATTACGACTATTATTGCATTCTTGTTCTATATATATATATATGTGTGTGTGTGTGTGTGTTCATTAATGACGCCTTGCAACCATACACTCTGGTATGGCCAATACACCAATACACCAGGGGCTTACGTACCCCACAATGCGGTGTGAAAAGTCTGAACACTTTCACAAGTGCGGCACCCTAAACTTATAGCATTATATGCATCAGCTCTGAATCATGTCTTTGGTCAAATGTTGGGTTTACCCGGCTCCTATGTTTTGGTACCTTACGTTCCGCTCTATCGGCTAAGGTAGCGCTAGGAGAACTACTGCGATTGTGCCCCGGTTCTGCCGGGCTGAGCACCTCAGTAGAGAAAGCTAAAACCGACTGTCATGATAAGGCGAGAGACTGGTCGCTGTTCGGCAAGGTTTTTCGAGTCCCTAAAGATTTATGCCGCTTAGGGCGAGGGGCCGGCCCTGTCCGGCTTACAGGCATGTATTGTGCCCCGAATTCGGCCTTCCAAATAGCAGGGGCTTCACAGAAATTTAAAATTATAGAATTCTATGGCTAAGTGAGAGTGATAAAGCATTATTAGTCCGGTTGCCTTGTTTGTTGTGCTGAGCAACTCCCTCGAAGGACCCAAACATGGGAACAAGAGTGCTCAGGTTTATCCCGAACACCCCAGCACTCGTGGCATGGGGGCAGAAGCCGAGGACTAGCCTTCTCTCAAATTGGATAAACAGCCAAACAGAAGGTAATATTTTAAATTCCAACAAGCGTTGCATAGCGCATATGAAACAAGTTTTCATACATACAGGATAAAACGAGCAAGTCTCATTCAAATATTACATCTTTTGAGCACTCATCCGTGATAAGGCGGGCACCTGGCAGAACACCCTCGTAGTACATCTCGGGGTGGCAGTGCTCCTTGCCCTCCGGCGGCCCCTCCTTGATCAGCTTCACGGCGTCTAGGTTGACCCACTGCATTTTTACACGGGCGAAAGCCCGACGTGCACCTTCAATGCAGACGGATCGCTTGACGACCTCCAGCCGTGGGCAGGCATCCACAAGCCGCCTCACCAGGCCGAAGAAGCTGTTCGGAAGGGCGTCGCCAGGCCACAGCCGGACTATAAAGCCCTTCATGGCCTGATCGGCCGCCTTATGTAGCTCGACCATCTGCTTCAGCTGGTCGCTCATCGGCACCGAATGTTCGGCCTCAACATACTGAGACGAGAACAGCTTCTCCGTTGAGCTTCCGTCCTCGGCCTGGTAAAATTGTGCGGCATCGGACACACTGCGGGGCAAATCTGCGAATGCTCCTGAAGAGCTCCGGATCCGGGTAAGTAATCGGTAATTTACTTTTACATGCTTGCTTTGCATATAGAAATCCTTACCCGCCGCTATCTTCTTCATCGCGTCGATCTCCTGAAGGGCCTTCTGGGCCTCGGCCTTGGCACTCTTTGCGCTCTCACGGGTCGCGGCAAGCTCAGACTCTCGCATCTTCAAGTCAAGCTCCAAGGCCTCGTGCTTCGTCACGAGAGCCTGGAGCTCTTGCTGCACCTCGCCCACCCGAGCCTCGTGCTTCGTCACGAGAGCCTGGAGCTCTTGCTGCACCTCGCCCACCCGAGCCTCGTGCTTCTCTCGCTCGGTGCACTCCTTGGCCGCTGTATCTTCGACCTTGGTCATCGCTTGCTTCAGGGTTGCCACCTCAGTCGTGGCCCCTGGCAAACATATAATGATCCTGTCATTTTGCAATCGCGTCCTTTTTTATATACATATCTATAGATGGGGTATTACTTACCCTTATTCTCCTCGAGCTGCCTCTTGGCAAGGCCGAGCTCCTTCTGGGACACCTCAAGGTCCTGCTTCAGTATGGCGACCTCTGCAGTTAGTGCGGTGGACGCCAGCAACAAAGCCTGCATATGCATATTGACATACTTATATTAGAATCCTGCGATATTATTTGATCCTCTGTTCGGCTTTTCTTTGTGAACACCGAACAAAGCATCAGGGGCTACTGTCTATGCGGTAATATTTCTACTACATTTTAAAACACTTTGTGAACCTCGAAGCCTGTTAGAAGGCTGGCACAGGCTTTAGTCAATCCGCTCTTGGCGGATTGAACCTTCTGGATGACCGCACTCATGACAGTGCGGTGCTCCTCGTCGATGGAAGCGCTGCGAAGCGCTTCCAGCAGATTGTACGGCGCCTCCGGATGGACAGAGGTCACTGGCACAGGTGTCTTGCTCCTCTTAGAAGGAGGCCGCCTGCCCAAGCCCGGAACCGCTGGAGGGTCCGGCACGGTGTTCGGCTAAGGGCCGAACTCGGAGCTCTCGGGGGCACCGTCCCCTCGGCTGCCGGAGTCCGGAAGGTCGCTTTGAGGCGCCTCCGGGACTGTCTCCCATCGATCCGGTGCCTCTTGAGACAACACCTCGGCGTCGTCGGTAGGATGAGGGGAGGTGGCGGTCGGGACTGGATCACTATCCATGTCCGACGAGCCCAGGGAGCCATCTGATGATACCTCGATATTGGCTCGGGGCGGCCTGCATAATTATGTTCGGCGATTAGGGAAAGCAGTGCGACAAAGGAATCCTATGAGTTATTCTGGTATCCGAATACTTACGATCTCCTCGGGGGCTTGACCCTGGGCAACCACTTGTCTTCGCCTTCGTCGGCGGCGGGGGAACTATCCGGAAGGAGAGTCCTTCCCTTCTTGGACCCTCCGGCCTCCCCGGTTGTGGCGGCCTTCCTTTTCTTGTCTCCCCCAGTCGGTGGGGGAGCATCTTCTTCTTCTTCCTCGTCTTCGGGGGAAGAGTGCGCCGCAGAGTCATCGGACGGTGAGCCTGACGACGCCTGGCATCGGGAACTCTTTCGAGCTCCCTTGGCCTTCTTGGTCTTCTCCGGCACCTTATAAGGTGCCGGAGTCAGCATCTTCGCCAGAAGAGCGTCTGCGGGGCCTTCGGGCAAAGGAGCCAGACAGTCGATCTGTCCGGCGATCTTCTGCCAGTCCTATCAATGGTACAGGAGTTTAGACCCCGCATAGAGTCAATCTATATAAAAAATAAGTATCCCGTGAAAGGTAAAGCAGCTTATCGCACTGGCTTGGTGCTTCGCGCTGAATCCGCGATCCTCAGTAATAGGGGGAGGGACCTCGGCACTTTTGAACAGCACCCTCCAGGCGTCTTCATGAGTCATGTCGAAGAGCCTGTTCAGAGTTCGATGCTGCGCCAGATTGAATTCCCACAAGGTGAACTCCCGTTGTTGGCACGGGAGTATCCAGCGGATGAGCATAACCTGGACTATGTTGACAAGCTTGAGCTTCTTGTCCACCATGTTCTGAATACATGTTTGGAGTCCGGTCAGCTCTTTCGAATTACCCCAGGACAGGCCCTTCTCTTTCCAGGAGGTGAGCCGCGTGGGGATGCCAGATCGAAACTCGGGGGCCGCTGCCCATGCAGGGTCGCGCGGCTCGGTGATATAGAACCACCCCGATTGCCACCCCTTTATGGTTTCCACAAAGGAGCCCTCGAGACATGTTATGTTGGGGATCTTGTCCACCATGGTGCCTCCGCACTCCGCCTGGCGGCCGCCCACCACCTTCGGCTTGACATTGAAGGTCTTCAACCATAAGCCGAAGTGGGGCTTGATGCGGAGGAAGGCCTCGCACACGACGATAAACACCGAGATGTTGAGGATGAAGTTCGGGGCCAGGTCGTGGAAATCCAGGCCGTAGTAGAACATGAGCCCCCGGACGAAGGGATGGAGAGGGAATCCCAGTCCGCGGAGGAAATGGGTGAGGCATACTACCCTCTCATGGGGCCTGGGGGTGGGGATGAGCTGCCCCTCATCTGGGAGCCAGGGCGCGATGTCGTCGGGCAGGTATCCGGCTCTCCTTAGTTTCTTGATGTCTCCCTCCGTGACAGAGGAGACCATCCACTTGCCTCCCGCTCCAGACATGGTTGGAGAAGGTTGAGGTGGAAGTGAGGACTTGGGCGCTAGAGCTCGAGTGTGCGGAAATGGATGAGCAAAGGAGGAAGAAGGCGTGGATAGAAAGGTGAATCCTTATCCCTTTATATGGACGGACGAAACTAAGCGTCCCCACTTGCCTGGTAAAACTCGCTTATCCCCCAAGCACCGCAATTGATGGCGCGGTTGGGTTACCCACGCCCGTATTGATGAGAATCCCGTAATAAGGGGACACGATCTCTGCTTTGACAAGACGTGTCAAAAAAACTGCCTCGCGTTATGTGCGGGGCTGGTTAAAAGAAAACGGTTCGAATAATCACCGGGCCATGACGTAACGTCATGTTGCCAAAACAAGCCAGCAAATTAGATCTGCGAAAATATTATTCTCTCTACGGTGGGATGTGGAACTTATTTTGCAGGGTCGGACACTATCCTCGTATTCAAATTCTTCTGATGTATTCGGAGAAGGAACCCGTCTTGCAATGCCGAAGACAATACTGCGCGCCGGACGCATCGTCATTGAAGCCTGGTTCAGGGGCTACTGAGGGAGTCCAGGATTAGGGGGTCTCCGGACAGCCGGACTATCTCAATTGGCCGGACTGTTAGACTATGAAGATACAATATTGAAGACTTCGTCTCATGTCCGGATGGGACTCTACTTGACGTGGAAGGCAAGCTAGGCAATACGTATATGGATATTTCCTCCTTTGTAACCGACCTTGTGTAACCCTAACCCTCTCTGGTATCTATATAAACCGAAGGGTTTTAGTCCGTAGGACAACAATCACAACATACAATCATACCGTAGGCTAGCTTCTAGAGTTTAGCCTCTCTGATCTCGTGGTAGATCTACTCTTGTACTACCCATATCATCAATATTAATCAAGCAGGACGTAGGGTTTTACCTCCATCAAGAGGGCCCGAACCTGGGTAAAACATCGTGTCCCCTGCCTCCTGTTACCATCCGGCCTAGACGCACAGTTCGGGACCCCCTACCCGTGATCCGCCGGTTCCGACACCCCCCACAGACACAAAGAGAGAGAGAGAGAGAGAGAGAGAGAGAGAGAGAGAAAGCGAGAGGTACCAACAAGGTTTGTGTGTTGGATGCATGCGACAGAATTGAAGATTGTCGACGAGAGAGAGAGAGAGAGAGAGAGAGAGAGATGGAGAGAGAGAGCAGGAGTCCGGGAGAGGGGGAGTTCGCGTTTTATGCATCAAAGACTGATATAAACCATGTTTCGATATAAACTTGCATTCAAATATTTAAATTGGAGAACATGTTGTCTGCAATCCACACATGAACAGATATATGCATATATCAAACAAGTTCATTAATTTGACTTTAAACATGTTCATGGAGTACTATAATACTGTACAACATGCTACTCGATTGAGGTGTTCAATTTTGGATTTAGTTCACTATTTTGACCTGGTGAACGAGCTATTTCATTGAATCGAGATATTTGATTTTGGGTTCGATTCCTGTTTTTGAGAAGGTCAACTATTTGTCATACTAGTCGTCAACCCGTGCTACTGCATGGGCTAGTAAGAAAAACATGGATTACATGAGGCACTGTGTAACACTTTTTGTGGATCAATTATTTACTATTACAGTATTGGAAGAATATAGAACTCTATTCTCAATGTAAGTCTTACCTATATTTTTCAAGAAAAAAGAGTAAGTGTGTGTGCAGTCCTACCTATAGATGTTACTCAGGCATATATAACCTAGATATGAGAATGCACTAACTGATCACGGCCATGGAATTTGTTCATTAAACAAAGAAAATATTTATCACACAAGCATCACTGGACTGTGCCCCTGTAGCATCCTCATTAACCTTGCATAAACCATGTGTTAGAGTATCCGACCCATCTATCTTTTTGTGTATTATGGATAGTCGGTGTAGAATTGTGGTTCTTCGTAGGGGACACTTGAAGATATTCAACACAATCCAAAACTTTTGAGTGAAAGTCACCAAAATAATTAACTCAATGAATGATTTCCACGTGGAAGATATGCCCTGTTATTACATGGGTAAACCACAATCAAATAATTCAGTTAGTTATATATGGAAATCCACATGGCGAGAATTCGAGAACAAATGGTTTAATTGTTGCTCGTTGGTTCTTCCATATATATAGACCTTGAACATTAACACTTATGTGGCATGGACACCTTGTTTATCGATTCTTATGATTTCCTGGTAAGAATATCTTATCGTGGTGGAAAAGTCAAAGTTACCTATATAGTTGCATACTGAACAATTGGATCTATCGGCAATGTGGATCTTACCATTAGCCCACATGTCTAAAGCTTTGTACATCAATCAATGCGGAGGCCAGGTTCAACCCCCTCTTTTTCGAAAAAACCATTAGTTGGCATGTCAAAGTATACCTTCATTTGAAGGAACATATCATAATCTTTTTATTAGGTGCAATTGTCTAATTAATTATCTTTCGATTAACTGGGATATTGTTGTAGTGAGAGATGAACCGAGAAGCAAAATAAAAAATTCTTAAAGCCTACATGCAGTTACAACCTAAATTAATATTGAGATGATCTTTTAGTATAAGTAGTCCTACTATGAGTCTATGATAATATGGAGAAAGCTGAAGATAATGCTCTCGGTGGAACTTAGTTTATTCATGTGGTAACTCCTTTTTTCAAAATATATAGAGTAAGCAATTAAATAGATTATTCCAAACTCCTCCAATCAGTTCAGTTTGGTTATATCAATACAACTGAGCACGTCAATATAAACTAATGCACATGTAAGCCAACACCAATCGGTATAATGAAATGAACCGGAATATTATAGTAGTGGATGTTAAAATACATAAAGTAGTATGCTCACATGATACAGTAAACTCAGGTATATAAGGGCCTGTTCGGGTCCCTCCACTCCAGTAGCAGCTGGAGCTGCAATTTAAAACAGCGGAGCGAGGAAATTGGTACTCCGTGGATTATGTGATTTCCGGATCGGGTGGGTTTTCGAACAGCCCCTAACAATTGTACCTTGGTTCCACCCGTACTCATAACTGTCACAGCAATGTTACGGCGACGCATGGCACAGACCTCTGTTAGCTGTTGCAATTGACATTGAGAATGCTTGACTGAACACACGTATTAGTCAGCAGACTACATATATGTATAAGAGTCAACTTGGAGAGGAAAATATATATAAGTATTCTTAAAGAGAATTGAAAAATCCGATCCATACCATACCTCTTTTACCATCCTTGAGATTACAAATCTGAGTTAGAGGTAATCATGTCGAGTACAAAAAATTTATCACATTACTAACTAAACTGTATCTGCAACTAAAAATGTCCAAAGCAACATGGCAGGATTATTTAGAAAGCTTGTGTTCTAAAACTCAGATAAGGAAATATATCTACTAATATGTTTGGTCAGAACTCAGAACTTGAGAGATCATGGAATCACCACAATAGACTGTCCAATTAGTAAACGCATGATGGAGATACTCAGTCTCACTTGGAACGCACCAATAATCTAGCGCTGGTTCTGCTTCGAGTTGCTTGAATCCATGAGGAAACAGAGGAAAAACTGAAGATATTCAAGGTGAAATACCTGATTATAGGGAGAACTACTAAGGGATGCAAAGATTAACGAATCTGCTGTTAACTCACTGAGTGACACAGCATAGATCCGGTTTTTTTCTCTTGGGAGAAGCATCATCCATGCTGGATAAACTTGCATAGATTATGCCAGATGGATCGGCCGAGGTGCAGGGCATTATCGATCTTGCAGTAGTCATCAGTTAGACCTGTAAGGGTGTTGGTGACTGGGATGATGGGTGGTGTGGCCTATCGATTGCAAAAAGCCACTGACACCCACTTTTCTCCTACCAACATATGATTGCAGTGTGCGTGCGAACATCCTTCCAGAGCGGCGACTTCTAGAGAAGACCTGGGAGACCTGGATCATGGTCTGCACCACATGCCACCACATGAATTGCTCCTGACTTGCACTCGTCAAACCACATGCCACCACATGCTCTCGTCCATGAATTGCTCCTCACCTGCGACATGGACATATTTCTCAAATTCCAACTCCAATTGTTGATCAATGTAGCGGCATGGAGGGGCATGAGACTGCGTTCGCAGCGACTCCTCCGCACCTGCACCGGCTAATATTCTACACCGCTCCTGCTGGATTGCTTGCCACGCCACCTGCCAGATTGTAATATGGAAAGGCCTTGGAAAGACAAAATCTGCTTGTCTAGTAGGAGTTCCATGGGAAGACAAAAGAACCTGATGTTGAGGGTGCGACAGTGTCCATGAAAGGGCATGTGAGGAGCGACAGGAGGCGGTATATAAGCCTGATTCAAACTAACGCCAACAGATCTCCTACCCATATCGTGGATTGCAATGTGGTAAGACTCGGATGCTTAGGAAATTCGAAGGATCTCCTCCTGCTCTGTACGGTGGATTGCAGCATGGTTGGGCAGAAGAGATTTAGAGGTTAGAGAGAAAGGAGGTTGGAAGAGGCTGGCCTGGATAATTCTTTAGAGATAGAAGCGTAGATGGAACTCCAATTTTGAAGAACACATGGAGATTGGAGAGGGGACATGCAAGGAGGAGGATTATCTGGAGCGTCATCGGGGATCTATGCATGACGCAGCCGATGCCTTGGTGGAGGAGGAAAGGCTGAGCGAACGGTTACGTGATGGAGTTGTTTCTGACTCGTGATGATAGATTTTGTAAGAAACTTTAGGTGGGACATCACGCAAGGACTCCAATGTTTCATCGGATGGTTGTGATTAATTAATACCGAGATCCTACCGACAATTAGATTAGTTCTCGGGGATTAACGGGGAGGCTCGTATGGTGCTTCCGATTAGTAAATATAAGATAGTAAATCGCTAGCAACGAGCATGTAAAAACACATTACTCCCGAGCATCATCTCTCCATCTAAAAGAGAAGTGGCAAGCTAATATTTCAAAATTTGATTCGAATCGACTTGGTAAGGTAGACGTGGATGCTCGTTCTCCCAAATTTTGAACGAACCGTTAAACATCATCTGCTCGGTGGAATTCGCCCGAGCAAATAAATGGGAGACATGAAATTACCGTCCTATGTGGGACACACATCAATTGGCCCGTTGTACATCGAGGGTAGGTTCGTAACTTCATCCAAGCACGCCTTCTCCTCGGCCAAAATGACATGTGCCGAATAATTCATAAACCATGGTCGGCAAAACACGCTCTCCTCGTCCGAAATAGCTCGCGCCCACTATTTCAAAACACGCTACCCTCGCCCGAAATCACTCGCGCCCACCATATTTCAAAACACACCCTCCTCGCCGGAAATCGCTCCCGCCCACTATTTGGGGAGAAGCAAAGTTACTCTACTATCCCTGACCCTCAGTACACAAACCCAAGCAGAGAAGCCTAAAGGTAGGGGTAGAACTGTAACTCCCCCTCACATTTCAGACAAATGCGTCCGTAAAACATGGTTCCACTCCCCTCCCAATCCCCCCCATTCATACCTCGTGGACGCCAAATCACCTTCTCCCCAGAAGCTCCCTTCTCTTGAGCCGCGAAACCTCAGCCCCTCCTCCATGGCGCCCCCACCGCACCAATTTCACAGCCGCTCTCCTCCCTAATGCCGGAGACGCTGTCCATTTGCCGTCCTGCAATGGGTCGTGTGCCTCTTACTCCGTGTTGCTGGAGCTGCCTCGACGACGGTCGCGTGAACCGTACCGGAGCCGATTCACCCCCGTCGTTGTTCACGGCGCCGGAGCGGCTCCAACTTCGGATCCGTCCAGAGTCCCGGTGCTGCTTCCTCGTAGCCGTCGACCGTAGCGGCATCGCTGTTTACCCGCCGCCGGTTGCCACCGACCGCGCCGGCCTCACCGACTCGGCAACTGGACCTGCCTACTTCACCATGCCGCCAGATAGGTCGCACCCTCATCTCAAATCACTTTATATAGGCGTCAGTTGTCTGAACTTTTATTCTGGGCCAATTGATTCCCAATGGGAAGCAGCACCCCTCGTGGCGGCGGAGCTCCTAGGCTGTCGGTTGGCTGGTGTCTAACGTAAGGGTGCGGGGCCGCAAGTTCGCCGCGGAAGCAGCGCTTAGATGGCTATCTTAGAGTTGCGTGGGTTGAAGGTACTGCCGCCGCCGGATCTGGATGACAGGGAGTCTTTGTGGATTGGCCTGAGGGCGGCGCAACCACGGCAGTGCGGTGGGGCGGGGAGCGGGGTTTTGGCCGGGGCCATGGACGACAGAGGTAGGCTGCTCTGCCGTTGGTCGCCGGCCCTTTGGGGAAGATTCCTAATAGTGTCAGCCGGGAGGCACAAGACGGCCATCAAGCCATCCAGTGTTGATCGGACAGTACCAAAATAAAATAAAATCGTGTGACCCCAATTTAGTCTTCAGTCAACAGACGTGTGACCACTCTCGTACCTTGCTGCTGATCTCCTGGTGTATTTCTTCAGATCAAAAAGATGTGTCGTTCTTAACATTATGTGTTATCTGCATCTTCAGCAACACCGTCTTCCGACTCACCGCAGCTGCTCCAACAAGGGAAGCATACACCAGAAGGGAGCTATAGTCCCCACTCAACAGTTCCCTGCATCGAATGCGCGTGCCCGACATGGACAGCCACAACAACTACAGGGCCATCGACAAGTCAGCACATGATGCTCACTCCTATGGATGGCGGCCAGATAGGTTGTACCCTCATCTTACTTGTGTGCAACATTTATGGCTTTGTTATTCATCTAAGCATGGAAAATATATTATCACATTTCACTGTATATTCATGCTGATCTCTTACGGGTCTTGTTCAGGAGTTAACGCTGTTCCATAGTTCAGCTAAGATACTTGTTCTTTAGGTAACGCTGTTCCATAGTTATCATCCATCAGCCAATGCTATCCCACATGCTGGTGTTATAGTATTATACCACTTCTAGTATTACCTATGTTGTTCTTTAATACTTTTGTGTGCCATATAGTTAATCTTGAGTACAAATGATACATATTCTGTAGCTTTCACCTGTGTTCTCCCTTTAGTTTTTGAGACCTGTTGCTGCTAGTTAACCCCAGTCCTACTATTTATGTAGTCTCCTACATGCACTCATTACATAAATCTAACTACTACTTATCTTCCATGCATGTCAGATATAATTGCACACACTGATATATCCACAAGAACCTCATGGAGCAATGTAAAGGCCAATAAACTTGACGTCAATGATACCCAATATGATGGAACATGTAAAGGCAGTTCTTCGGAAGACTTGCAGAAAGATGTTGAATCCTCTTCACCCCATAAGGTCCTTGCTCTAACTTGGCCCGTGATATGGGTACAACATGCATATAATGTCCTGGAGTGTATCTACTCTATTGCAATGCCATGTGCTTAGCATGTTGATCATGCATGTAAATATGTGATGCCTTCCTGTTTTCTAGTACCTATTCCATTCATGATAACATGTTTTCAAATTCAAGTACTGTCATTCTACTCTATCGCATGTCATCTGCTTAATTTGGACATCATGCTTCTGAATATCTTATGCATTGTTATTCATTAGTATGTACTTCATCTGTCTACCATACCATGGTTTTTTACATTGAAGTGTTGTTCTAGTGCTCTGTTGCAATGCCATCTTTGTTTTCCAATCATACACGTGTATGCTGCCTTAGTTTTTTCGGTACATATTCTGCTAGCATACAATTTTACATTCAACCATTGTTTTTTTACTGTGTTGTCATGTGGTATCCCTAGCTCTAACACCATATTCCCTCTGTCCGGATTACATGTTGACTAAATGGATAAAAAAGGATGTATCTAGAACTGAAATACTCCTAGACCCATCCATTTTTTTCCAGATGGAGGGAATACATGTCAATATGTCACGCCTTTCTATTCTTCAGTACCTATCCCATCTCTCTGTTGTAGCATCTTTTATAATTGAAGCACCATTCTTCTATACAAGGCATGCAAGGGGAAGACAACTATGTTAGAATCTGAAGGGTTATAAACCAGGTCTTTGCAAAATATCCAAATGCCAGGAGAAAATAAACCAACTCCAGTTTTTATAGATACTGCTCCAGCACAGAGAAACCCAACTCCTACTGATAATAAGCAGATTCCAGTGGCCAAAGAACTAGTCCACTCCAGTCCAGCAAAAATATGTAAACTCCATTCTAAGAAGCGTGTGCGTATCCTTGCATCATGAAATTTTATAGCATGCCGATCATATTTTCTACATGTTTCTTACCCATCTCTCTTTTAGAAAAATAAGCTCAACAGATAGAAGAATTTCTGCACTGGTATCGTCTGTGCGGAAAGATTCTTGTGGGAATTCTCTGTGCTCCAATGCAGGTGTAAGTACCTGTTGTATATCACTATACTTTTACATTGGCATGTGTTGCTTCGTAAGGGGCTGATTTGGATCCATATGTTTCATGCTATGGTTAGGTTTACCTTAATACTTCTGTTGTAGTTGCGGATGCTTGAAATGGGGGTTAATCATACGTGGGATGCTTGTCCAAGTAAGGGAAGTACCCAAGCACCGGTCCACCCACATATCAAATTATCAAAGTACCGAACACGAATCATATGAATGTGATGAAAACTAGCTTGGCGATAATTCCCATGTGTCCTCGGGAGCGCTTTCCTTCATATAAAAGTTAGTCCAGGCTTGTCCTTTGCTACAAAAGGATTGGGCCATCTTGCTGCACCTTATTTACTTTTATTGCTTGCTACTCGTTACAAATTACCTTATCACAAAACTATCTATTACTGATAATTTCAGTTCTTGCAGAGAATACCTTACTGAAAACTACTTACCATTTCCTTCTGCTCCTCGTTGGGTTCGACATTCTTACTTATCTAAAAGCTACGATAGATCCCCTACACTTGTGGGTCATCAAGACTCTTTTCTGGCGCCGTTGCCGGGGAGTGAAGCGTCTTTGGTAGGTGGAATTTGGTATGGAAAAATTTATATAGTGTGCTGAAATCGGGGTATCTTCACCCCGACCAGTAGAGCAAAGAGTTGCTCCTCAACCTACGGAACCTACTGAAAATGTTTACTTTGAAATTCCTTCGGGTATGATAGAGAAACTGCTTGCTAATCCTTTTGCAGGAGATGGAACATTGCATCCTGATTTACACTTAATCTATGTGGATGAAGTTTGTGGATTATTTAAGCTTGCAGGTATGCCCGAGGATGTTATCAAGAAGAAGGTCTTCCCTTTATCTTTGAAGGGAGAGGCATTGACATGGTATAGGCTATGTGATGATGTGGGATCATGGGACTACAAGCGATTGAAATTGGAATTTCATCAGAAGTTTTATCCTATGCATCTTGTTCATCGTGATCGTAATTATATATATATATAATTTTTGGCCTCGTGAAGGAGAAAGCATCGCTCAAGCTTGGGGGAGGCTTAAGTCAATGTTATATTCATGCCCCAATCATGAGCTCTCAAGAGAAATGATTATTCAAAAAATTTATGCTCGGCTTTCTCTCAGTAATTGCTCCATGCTCGATACTTCTTGTACTGGATCTTTTATGGTGAAGACTATTGAATTCAAATGGGATTTATTGGAAAGAATTAAACGCAACTCTGAAGATTCGGACCTCACCGAAGGTAAGGAGTCAGGTATAACACCTAAGTTTGATTGTGTTAAATCTTTTATGGATACCGATGCTTTCCGTGAATTTAGCACTAAATATGGACTTTACTCTGAGATAGTAGCTTCTTTTTGTGAATCCGTTGCTACTCATGTTGATCTCCCTAAGGAGAAGTGGTTTAAATATAATCCTCCCATGGAAGTAAATGCAGTTGCACCTATTAAAGTTGAAGAAAAGATTATCACTTATGATGATCCTGTTGTTCCTGTTGCTTATATTGAGAAGCCACCTTTCCCTGTTAGAATAAATGATCATGCTAAAGCTTCAACTGTAGTCAACAAAAGTAATATTAAGACACCTAAACCCCCTGAGAAAATTAAAGTTGAACCTAGTATTGCTATTGGTTAAAGATCTCTTGGCTGATAATATTGATGGGCATGTTATTTACTTCTGCAATGAAGCTGCTAGAATTGTTAGACCTGATGCTAAAAATAAACTTAGACCTGTTGTAGGCATGCCTGTTATCTCTGTTAAAATAGGAGATCATTGCTATCATGGCTTATGTGATATGGGTGCTAGTGCAAGTGCAATACGTCATTCCTTATACCAAGAAATTATGCATGATATTGCACCTGCTGATATAGAAGATATCAATGTTACCATTAAACCTGCCAATAGAGATACTATTTCACTGATTGGGATTGTTAGAGATGTTGAAGTCTTCTGTGTGAAAGTTAAATATCATGCTGATTTTCTTGTTCTTTGTTCCCCACAAGATGACTTTTGTCCCATTATATTTTCTAGGCCCTTCTTGAATATTATTAATGCTAAGATAGACTGCCGTAAGGATATTGTTTCTGTTGGTTTAGGGGATATGTCTCATGTGTTTAATTTTGCTAAATTTCGTAGACAACCTCACGATAAAGAATTTCCTAGTAAAGATGAAATTATTGGTCTCGCTTCTATTGCCGTGCCTCCTACTTATCCTTTAGAACAATATTTGCTAGACCATGAAAACGATATGTTTATGAATGAAAGAAGGGAAATAGATGAAGTATTCTTTAAACAGGGACCTATTCTGAAACACAACTTGCTTGTTGAAATCCTAGGGGATCCTCCTCCACCCAAGGGTGATCCCGTGTTTGAGCTTAAACCATTGCCTGATACTCTTAAATATGCTTATCTTGATGAAAAGAAGATACATCCTGTTATTATTAGTGCTAACCTTTCAGAGCATGAAGAAGAGAGATTATTGAAAACTCTGAAGAAGCACCGTGCTGCTATTGGATATACTCTCGATGATCTTAAGGGTATTAGTCCCACTCTATGTCAACACAAAATAAATTTGGAGAAAGATGCCAAACCAGTTATTGATCGTCAACGACGGCTAATTCCTAAGATGAAAGAATTGGTAAGAAAGGAAATACTAAAGCTCGTTGAAGCAGGTATAATTTATCCCGTTGCTGATAGTCAGTGGGTAAGTCCTGTCCATTGTGTCCCTAAGAAGGGAGGAATTACTGTCGTTCCTAATGATAAAGATGAATTGATTCCGCAAAGAATTATTATAGGTTATAGGATAGTAATTGATTTCCGCAAATTAAATAAAGCTACTAAAAAGATCATTACCCTTTGCCTTTTATTGATCAAATGCTAGAAAGATTATCCAAACATACACATTTTTTCTTTCTAGATGGTTACTCTGGTTTCTCTCAAATACCTGTGTCCGCTGACGATCAAGAAAAGACTACTTTTACTTGCCCTTTTGGTACCTTTGCTTATAGACGTATGCCTTTTGGTTTATGTAATGCACCTGCTACCTTTCAAAGATGCATGATGGATATATTCTCTGACTTTTGTGAAAAGATTTGTTAAGTTTTCATGGATGATTTCTCTGTTTATGGATCCTCTTTTGATGATTGCTTGAGCAACCTTGGTCGAGTTTTGCATAGATGTGAAGAAACTAACCTTGTCTTGAATTGGGAGAAGTGCCACTTTATGGTTAAAATAGGCAAAAAACAGCAATTCTGGGCTGGGCCTCCGGTTAATAGGTTAGTCCCAAAAATAATATAGAAGTGTATAATAAAGCCCAATAATGTCCAAAACAGAATATAATATAGCATGGAACAATCAAAAATTATAGATACGTTGGAGACATATCAAGCATCCCCAAGCTTAATTCCTGCTCGTCCTCGAGTAGGCAAATGATAAAAACAGAATTTTTGATGTGGAATGCTACTTGGAACAATTTCAATGTAATTGTCTTAATTGTGGTATGAATATTCAGATCCGAAAGATTCAAGACAAAAGTTTAATATTGACATAGAAGTAATAATACTTCAAGCATACTAACTAAGAAATTATGTCTCTTCAAAATAACATGGCCAAAGAAAGTTATCCCTACAAAATCATATAGTCTGGCTATGCTCCATCTTCACCACACAAATTATTCAAATCATGCACAACCCCAGTGACAAGCCAAGCAATTGTTTCATACTTTTAATGTTCTAAAACTTTTTCAATCTTCACACAATACATGAGCGTGAGCCATGGACATATCACTATAGGTGGAATGGAATGGTGGTTGTGGAGAAGACAAAAAGGGGGAAGATAGTCTCACATCAACTAGGCGTATCAACGGGCCATGGAGATGCCCATCAATAGATATCAATGTGAGTGAGTAGGGATTGCCATGCAGCAGATGCACTAGAGCTATAAGTATATGAAAGCTCAACAAAAAGAAACTAAGTGGGTGTGCATCCAACTTGCTTGCTCACGAACACCTAGGGCATTTTGAGGAAGCCCATCGTTGGAATATACAAGCCAAGTTCTATAATGAAAAATTCGCACTAGTATATGAAAGTGATAACATAGGAGACTCTCTATCATGAAGATCATGGTGCTACTTTAAAGCACAAGTGTGGAAAAGGATAGTAGTATTGCCCCTTTTTTTGGGCCTTCTTTTTTTCTTTGGCCTTTTTTTATTTGGGAAAATACTCTATGAATGATGATCATCACACTTCTATTTATTTACAACTCAATGATTACAACTCGATACTAGAACAAAGTATGACTCTATATGAATGCCTCCGGCGGTGTACCGGGATAGCAATGATGCATGAGTGACTTATATGAAAGAATTATGAACCGTGGCTTTGCCACAACTAAAATGTCAACTACATGATCATGCAAAGCAATATGACAATGATGGAGCGTGTCATGATAAACAGAATGGTGGAAAGTTGCATGGCAATATATCTCAGAATGGCTATGGAAATGCAATGATAGGTACGTACGGTGGCTGTTTTGAGGAAGGTATATGGTGGGTGTATGCTACCGGTGAAAGGTGCGCGGTATTAGAGAGGCTAGCAATGGTGGAAGGGTGAGAGTGCGTATAATCCATGGACTCAACATTAGTCATAAATAACTCACATACTTAATGAAAAAATCTATAAGTTATCAAAAAAAGTACTACGTGCATGCTCCTAGGGGGATAGATTGGTAGGAAAAGACCACCGCTCGTTCCCGACCACCACTCATAAGGAGGACAATCAATAAATACATCATGCTCCGACTTCTTAACATAACGGTTCACCATACGTGCATTCTACAGGAATCACAAACTTCAACACAAGCATTTCTCAAATTCAGAACTACTCAACTAGCACGACTCTAATATCACCATCTCCATATCTCAAAACAATTATCAAGTTTCAAACTTCTCATAGTATTCAACACACTCATAAGAAAATTTTATTTATTAATCTTGAATGCCTCAAATAATTAAAGCGAATTACCATGCTGTTTTGTAGGACTCTCAAAATAATCTAAGTTAAGCATGAGAGAACAATGGTTTCTATAAAACAAATCTACCACCGTGCTCTAAAAGTTATAAGTGAAGTACTAGAGCAAAAACTATATAAGTCAAAAGATATAAGTGAAGCACATAGAGTATTCTAATAATTTCCGAATCATGTGTGTCTCTCTCATAAAGGTGTGTGTGCAGCAAGGATGATTGTGGAAACCTAACAAATAAAGACTCAAATAATACAAGACGCTCCAAGCAAAACACATATCATGTGGTAAATAAAAATATAGCTCCAAGTAAAGTTACCGATAGAAGTAGACGAAAGAGGGGATGCCTTCTGGGGCATCCCCAAGATTTGGCTTTTAGGTGTACTTATATTATCTTGGGGGTGCCATGGGAATCCCCAAGCTTAGGCTCTTGCCACTCCTTGTTCCATAATCCATCAAATCTTTACCCAAAACTTGAAAACTTCACAACACAAAACTTAAAGTAGAAAATCTCGCGAGCTCCGTTAGCGAAAGAAAACAAAACACCACTTCAAGGTACTTTAATGAACTCATTATTTATTTATATTGGTGTTAAACCTACTGTATTCCAACTTCTCTATGGTTTATAAACTATTTTACTAGCCATAGATTCATCAAAATAAGAAAACAACACACGAAAAACAGAATCTGGCAAAAACAGAACAGTCTGTAGTAAGCTGTATCTAACACAAGATCTGGAACCCCAAAAATTCTAAAATAAATTTCTGGACGTGAGGAATTTATCTATTAATCATCTGAAAAAATAATTAACTAACTAACACTTTCCAAATAAACATGGCAGCAGTTCTCGTGAGCGCTAAAGTTTCTGTTTTTTACAGCAAGATTAACAAGACTTTCCCCAAGTCTTCCCAATGGTTCTACTTGGCACAAACATTAATTAAACACAAAAAACACAACCAAAAAAGAGGCTAGATAAATTATTTATTACTAAACAGGAGCAAAAAGCAAGGAATAAAAATAAAATTGGGTTGCCTCCCAACAAGCGCTATCGTTTAACGCCCCTAGCTAGGCATAAAAAGCAAGGATAGATCTAGCTATTGGCATCTTTAGTTGGTAGTTATTTAATGAGACATATATCACCTTTAGGAGTTTCTTCCCTTTTATCAATAATCAAACTTCTAGGCACAAGATCGAAAAAATCAGTAGTAGCAAATGGTTCCTTAATGATAGCAAAAATATTAGGATGAATACTTATAGATTTGAGATCCGCAGTTTCCTTGCTGGAGGATTCACCCTTATTTTTAGGAACATACATAAGCTTGGCACCTTTAATTGGAAGACTTGGTGTATTCTTTACGGAAGAAAAAGCGGTTACCAAGTTGGTAATAATACCCTCAAGTTTATCGATTCTAGTGGAATCATGATTTATTCTTTCATTAACTATAGGTTCATTCTCTTTAATATTTTTCAAAGTTACTCCTACTTTAGATCCATATTGGGTAATTTGGTTGTGGATCTTTTTATCAAAAGTTTCAATTAACTCAACGGTAGCAACTTTATTTTCAATAATTTCAAGTTTTCGCATTACATGCTCCAAAGTTAACATAGTTCCATTAATCATAAGAGGGAGTGAGCCAAACAAATATATCATAGCATTATAAGAATCAAAAGTGTGGCTACCCAAGAAATTCCCTCCAGTAATGGTATCAAGGATATATCTGTACCAAGGAGTAGTGCCGACGTAAAAATTGCGGAGAAGAACGGAAGTGGATTGCTTCATGGTAGATCTATTTTGAGCATTGCAAATCCTATACCAAGCGTCTTTTAAATTTTCTCCTTCCCTTTGTTTAAAATTAAGAACTTCATTCTCAGGAGATAACGGAGAAGATAAGGGACTAGCCATAACAACAAGCAAGCAATCCGACACACGAGCAAATCGGAAACGGGCAAAAAGAGGCAAATAGATAAAGAGAGGGAGGATAGAGAGAGAGAGAGGGCGAATAAAATGGCAAGGGTGAAGTGGGGGAGAGGAAAATAAGAGGCAAATGGCAAATAATGTAATGAGGGAGATAAGGGTTGTGATGCGTACTTGGTATGTTGAATTTTGCGTAGACCTCCCTGGCAACAGCGCCAGAAATCCTTCTTGCTACCTCTTAAGCACTTGCGTTGGTTTTCCCTTGAAGAGGAAAGGGTGGTGCAGCAAAGTAGCATAAGTATTTCCCTTAGTTTTTGAGAACCAAGGTATCAATCCAGTAGGAGGCCACACACGAGTCCCTCGCACCTACACAAACAAATAAATCCTCGCAACCAACGCGATAAGGGGTTGTCAATCCCTACACGGTCACTTACGAGAGTGAGATCTGATAGATATGATAAGATAATATTTTTGGTATTTTCATGATAAATATGCAAAGTAAAATAAAAGGCAATAAAAATAACTAAGTATTGGAAGATTAATATGATGGAAGATAGACCCGGTGGCCATAGGTTTCACTAGTGGCTTCTCTCGAGAGCATAAGTATTCACGGTGGGTAAACAAATTACTGTTGAGAAATTGACCGAATTGAGCATAGTTATGAGAATATCTAGGTATGATCGTGTATATAGGAATCATGTCCGAGACAAGTAGACGGACTCCTGCCAGCATCTACTACTATTACTCCACACATCGACCGCTATCCAGCATGCATCTAGAGTATTAAGTTCAAGAGAACAGAGTAACGCTTTAAGCAAGATGACATGATGTAGAGAGATAAACTCATGCAATATGAAATAAACCCCATCTTGTTATCCTCGATGGCAACAATACAATACGTGCCTTGCTGCCCCTACTGTCACTGGGAAAGGACACCGCAAGGTTGAACCCAAAGCTAAGCACTTCTCCCATTGCAAGAAAGATCAATCTAGTAGGCCAAACCAAACTGATAATTCTAAGAGACTTGCAAAGATAACCAATCATACATAAAAGAATTTAGAGAAGATTCAAATATTGTTCATAGATAAACTTGATCATAAACTCACAATTCATCGGTCTCAACAAACACACCGCAAAAGAAGATTACATCGAATAGATCTCCACAAGAGAAGGGGAGAACTTTGTATTGAGATCCAAAAAAGAGAGAAGAAGCCATCTAGCTAATAACTATGGACCCCTAGGTCTGAGGTAAACTACTCACACTTTGTTGGAAGGGCTATGGTGTTGATGTAGAAGCCCTCCGTAATCGATGCCCCCTCCGGCGGAGCTCCGGAACAGGCCCTAAGATGGGATCTTGTGGATACAGAAAGTTATGGCGGTGGAATTAGGGTTTTGGCTCCGTTTGATATTCTGTTTCTGCGTAACCCTAAAATAGGCAAAAAACATCAATTCTGAGCTGGACCTCCGGTTAATAGGTTAGTCCCAAAAATAATATAAAAGTGTATAATAAAGACCAATAATGTCCAAAACAGAATATAATATAGCATGGAACAATCAAAAATTATAGATATGTTGGAGACGTATCAGTAGCACACAAAGTGTACCTCCGGTAAACTGGAGTTGCATAATCTCATAGTCATAGGAACTTGTATAATTCATGAAGAAAGCAACAACAACATACTAAACGATCAAGTGCTAAGCTAACGGAATGGGTCAAATCAATCACATCATTCTCCTAATGATGTGATCCCGTTAATCAAATGACAACTCTTTGCTATGGCTAGGAAACATAACCATATTTGATTAACGAGCTAGTCAAGTAGAGGCATACTAGTAACACTCTGTTTGTCTATGTATTCACACATGTATCATGTTTCCGGTTAATACAACTCTAGCATGAATAATAAACATTTATCATGATATAAGGAAATAAATAATAACTTTATTATTGCCTCTAGGGCATATTTCCTTCAGTCTCCTACTTGCACTAGAGTCAATAATCTAGATTACATAGTAATGATTCTAACACCCGTGGAGCCTTAATGCTGATCATGTTTTGCTTGTGGAAGAGGCTTAGTCAACGGGTCTGCAAAATTCAGATCCGTATGTATCTTGCAAATCTCTATGTCTCCCACTTGGACTTGGTCATGCATGGAATTGAAGCGTCTCTTGATGTGCTTGGTCCTCTTGTGAAATCTGGATTCCTTTGCCAAGGCAATTGCACCAGTATTGTCACAAAAGATTTTCGTTGGAGCCAATGCACTAGGTATGACACCTAGATCGGATATGAACTCCTTCATCCAGACTCCTTCATTTGCTGCTTCCGAAGCAGCTATGTACTCCGCTTCACATGTAGATCCTACTACGACGATTTGTTTAGAACTACACCAACTGACAGCTCCACCATTCAATATAAACACGTATTCGGTTTGCGATTTAGAATCGTCTAGATCAGTGTCAAAGCTTGCATTGACGTAACCATTTACAACGAGCTCTTTGTCACCTCCATAAACGAGAAACATATCCTTAGTCCTTTTCAGGTATTTCGGGATGTTCTTGACCGCTGTCCAGAGATGCACTCCTGGATTACTTTGGTACCTCCCTGCTAAACTAATAGCAAGGCACACATCATGTCTGGTACACAGCATTGCATACATGAGAGAGCCTATGGCTGAAGCATAGGGAACATCTTTCATTTTCTCTCTATCTTCTGGAGTGGTCGGGCATTGAGTCTTACTCAACTTCACACCCTGTAACACAGGCAAGAACCCTTTCATTGCTTGATCCATTTTGAACTTCTTCAAAACTTTGTCAAGGTATGTGCTTTGTGAAAGTCCAATTAAGCGTCTTGATCTATCTCTATAGATCTTGATGCCCAATATATAAGCAGCTTCACCGATGTCCTTCATTGAAAAACTCTTATTCAAATATCCTTTTATGCTATCCAGAAATTCTATATCTTTCCAATCAACAATATGTCATCCACATATAATATTAGAAATGCTACAGAGCTCCCACTCACTTTCTTGTAAATACGGGCTTCTCCAAAAGTCTGTATAAAATCATATGCTTTGATCACACTATCAAAACATTTATTCCAACTCCGAGAGGCTTGCACCAGTCCATAAATGGATTGCTGGAGCTTGCACACTTTGTTAGCTCCCTTTGGATCGACAAAACCTTCCGGTTGCATCATATACAACTCTTCTTCCAGAAATCCATTCAGGAATGCAGTTTTGACATCCATTTGCCAAATTTCATAATCATAAAATGCGGCAATTGCTAACATGATTTGGACAGACTTAAGCATCGCTACGAGTGAGAAGGTCTCATCGTAGTCAATACCTTGAACTTGTCGAAAACCTTTTACAACAAGTCGAGCTTTATAGACAGTAACATTACCGTCAGCGTCAGTCTTCTTGAAGATCCATTTATTCTCGATGGCTTGCCGATCATCGAGCAAGTCAACCAAAGTCCATACTTTGTTCTCATACATGGATCCCATCTCAGATTTCATGGCCTCAAGCCATTTTGCGGAATCTGGGCTCACCATCGCTTTTTCATAGTTCGTAGGTTCGTCATGGTCTAGTGACATAACCTCCAGAACAGGATTACCGTACCACTCTGGTGCGGATCTTACTCTGGTTGACCTACGAGGTTCAGTAACAACTTGATCTAAAGTTTCATGATCATCACCATTAACTTCCTCACTAATCGGTGTAGACATCACAGGAGCCGGTTCTTGTGATGGACTAATTTCCAATAAGGGAGTAGGTACAATTACCTCATCAAGTTCAACTTTCCTCCCACTCACTTCTTTCGAGAGAAACTCCTTCTATAGAAAGGATCCATTCTTAGCAACGAATGTCTTGCCTTCAGATCTGTGATAGAAGGTGTACCCAACAGTTTCCTTTGGGTATCCTATGAAGACACATTTCTCTGATTTGGGTTCGAGCTTATCAGGTTCAAGCTTTTTCACATAAGCATCGCAGCCCCAAACTTTAAGAAACAACAACTTTGGTTTCTTGCCAAACCACAGTTTATAAGGTGTCGTCTCAATGGATTTCGATGGTGCCCTATTTAACGTGAATGCAACCGTCTCTAAAGCATAACCCCAAAACGATAGCGGTAAATCAGTAAGAGACATCATAGATCGCGCCATATCTAGTAAAGTACGATTACGACGTTCGGACACACCATTACGCTATGGTGTTCCGGGTGGCGTGAGTTGCGAAACTATTCCGCATTGTTTCAAATGTAGATCAAACTCGTAACTCAAATATTCTCCTCCACGATCAGATCGCAGAAACTTTATTTTCTTGTTACGATGATTTTCAACTTCACTCTGAAATTCTTTGAACTTTTCAAAAGTTTAAGACTTATGTTTTATTAAGTAGATATACCCATATCTGCTTAAATCAACTATGAAGGTGAGAAAATAACGATACCTGCCGCGAGCCTCAACATTCATTGGACCACATACATCAGTATGTATGATTTCCAATGAATCAGTTGCTCGCTCCATAGTTTCGGAGAATGGCGTTTTAGTCATCTTGCCCATGAGGCATGGTTCGCAAGTACAAAGTGATTCATAATCAAGTGATTCCAAAAGTCCATCAGTATGGAGTTTCTTCATGCGCTTTACACCAATATGACCTAAACGGCAGTGCCACAAATAAGTTGCACTATCATTATCAACTCTGCATCTTTTGGCTTCAACATTATGAATATGTGTATCACTACTATCGAGATTCAACAAAAATAGACCACTCTTCAAGGGTGCATGACCATAAAAGATATTACTCATATAAATAAAACAACCATTATTCTCAGATTTAAATGAATAACCGTCTCGCATCAAACAAGATCCAAATATAATGTTCATGCTCAACGCTGGCACCAAATAACAATTTTTAGGTCTAAAACTAATCCCGAAGGTAGATGTAGAGGTAGCGTGCCAACAGCGATCACATTGACTTTGGAACCATTTCCCACGTGCATCGTCACCTCATCCTTAGCCAGTCTTCGCTTAATCCGTAGTCCCTGTTTCGAGTTGCAAATATTAGCAATAGAACCAGTATCAAATACCCAGGTGCTACTGCGAGCTCTGGTAAGGTACACATCAGTAACATGTATATCACATATACCTTTGTTCACCTTTCCATCCTTCTTATCCGCCAAATACATGGGGCAGTTCCACTTCCAGTGACCAGTCTGCTTGTAGTAGAAGCACTCAGTCTCAGGCTTAGGTCCAGACTTGGGTTTCTTCTCTTGAGCAGCAACTTGTTTGCTGTTCTTCTTGAAGTTGCACTTCTTCTTCCCTTTGCTCTTTTTCTTGAAACTGGTGGTCTTATTGACCATCAACACTTGATGTTCCTTCTTGATTTGTACCTCCGCAGCCTTTAGCATTGCGAAGAGCTCGGGAATTGTCTTATCCATCCCTTGCATGTTATAGTTCATCATGAAGCTCTTGTAGCTTGGTGGCAGTGATTGAAGAATTTTGTCAATGACGCTATCCCGGAAGATTAACTCCCAGTTGAATCAGGTGATTGTTATACCCAGACATTCTGAGTATATGCTCACTGACAGAACTATTCTCCTCCATCTTGCAGCTATAGAACTTATGGAGACTTCATATGTCTCAATCCGGGAATTTGCTTGAAATACTAACTTCAACTCCTAGAACATCTCATATGCTCCATGACGTTCAAAACATCGTTGAAGTCCCGGTTCTAAGCCGTAAAGCATGGCACACTGAACTATCGAGTAGTCATCAGCTTTGCTCTGCCAGACGTTCATAACATCTCGTGTTGCTCCTGCAGCGGGTTTGGCACCTAGCGGTGCTTCCAGGACGTAATTCTCTGTGCAGAAATGAGGATAATCCTCAAGTTACAGACCCAGTCCGTGTAATTGCTACCATCATCTTTCAACTTTGCTTTCTCAAGGAACGCATTAAAATTCAATGGAACAACAACACGAGCCATCTATCTACAACAACATAGACATGCAAAATACTATCATGTCCTAAGTTCATGATAAATTTAAGTCCAATTAATCATATTACTAAAGAACTCCCACTTAGATAGACATCCCTCTAATCATCTAAGTGATCACGTGATCCAAATCAACTAATCCATAACCGATCATCACGTGAAATGGAGTAGTTTTCAATGGTGAACATCACTATGTTGATCATATCTACTATATGATTCACGCTTGACCTTTCGGTCTCAGTGTTCCGAGGCCATATCTGCATATGCTAGGCTCGTCAAGTTTAACCCAAGTATTCTGCGTGTGCGAAATTGGCTTGCACCCGTTTTAGATGGATGTAGAGCTTATCACACCCGATCATCATGTGGTGTCTCGTCACGACAAACTTTGGCAACGGTGCATACTCAGGGAGAACACTTTTATCTTGAAATTTAGTGAGAGATCATCTTATAATGCTACCGTCAATCAAAGCAAAATAAGATGCATAAAAGATAAACATCACATGCAATCAATATAAGTGATATGATATGGCCATCATCTTGTGCTTGTGATCTCCATCTCCGAAGCACCGCCATGATCACCATCGTCACTGACGCGACACCTTGATCTCCATCGTAGCATCATTGTCATCTCGCCAACTATTGCTTCTACGACTATTGCTACTGCTTAGTGATAAAGTAAAGCATCACAGGGCGATTGCATTGCATACAATAAAGCGACATCCATATGGCTCCTGCCAGTTGCCGATAACTCGGTTACAAAACATGATCATCTCATACAATAAAATATAGCATCATGTCTTGACCATATCACATCACAACATGCCCCGCAAAAACAAGTTAGATGTCCTCTACTTTGTTGTTGCAGGTTTTACGTGGATGCTACGGGATGAGCAAGAACTGTTCTTACCTACGCATCAAAACCACAACAATAGTTTGTCAAGTTAGTGTTGTTTTAACCTTCTCAAGGACCGGGCGTAGCCACACTCGGTTCAACTAAAGTTGGAGAAACTGACACCCGCCAGCCACCTGTGTGCAAAACACGTCGGTAGAACTAGTCTCGCGTAAGCGTACGCGTAATGTCGGTCCGGGCCGCTTCATCCAACAATACCGCCAAACCAAAGTATGACATGCTGGTAAGCAGTATGACTTGTATCGCCCACAAATCACTTGTGTTCTACTCGTGCATATAACATCAATGCATAAAACCAGGCTCGGATGCCACTATTGGGGAACATAGTAATTTCAAAAAAATTCCTATGCACACGCAAGATCATGGTGATGCATAGCAACGAGAGGGGAGAGTGTGTCGACGTACCCTCGTAGACCGAAAGTGGAAGCGTTAGCACAACGCGGTTGATGTAGTCGTACGTCTTCACGATCCGACCGATCAAGTACCGAATGCACAACACCTCCGAGTTCTGCACATGTTCAACTCGATGACGTCCCTCGAACTCTGATCCAGCCGAGCTTTGAGGGAGAGTTCCGTTAACACGACGGCGTGGTGACGATGATGATGTTCTACCGATGCAGGGCTTCGCCTAAGCACCGCTACGATATTTTCGAGGTGGATTATGGTGGAGGGGGGCACCGCACACGGCCAAGAGATCCAAGAGATCAATTGTGGTGTCTCCAAGGGGTGCCTCCCTCCCCGTATATAAAGGAGTGGAAGAGGGGGAGGGGGCCGACCACCCTAAGCTCGCCCCATGAGGAGTCCTACTCCCACCGGGAGTAGGACTCCCCCTTCCATGTGGGAGTAGGAGAGGAGAGGGAAGGAGAGAGAAGGGGTAAGGAAAGGGGGGCGCCGCCCCCTCTGAGGGAGTCCTGTATTAAGGGGTCTCTAGACAGCCGGACTATATCCTTTGGCCGGACTGTTGGACTATGAAGATATGAGATTGGAGACTTCGTCCCGTGTCCGGATGGGACTCTACTTGGCGTGGAAGGCAAGCTAGGCAATACGGATATGTATATCTCCTCCTTTGTAACCGACCTTGTGTAACCCTAACCCCCTCCGGTGTCTATATAAACCGGAGGGTTTTAGTCCGTAGGACACCACACAATCATACCATAGGCTAGCTTCTAGGGTTTAGCCTCTCCGATCTCGTGGTAGATCAACTCTTGTACTACTCATATTATCAAGAATAATCAAGCAGGACGTAGGGTTTTACCTCCATCAAGAGGGCCCAAAACTGGGTAAAACATCGTGTCCCCTGCCTCCTGTTTCCATCCGCCTTAGACGCACAGTTCGGGATCCCCTACCCGAGATCCGCCGGTTTTGACACCGACATTGGTGCTTTCATTGAGAGTTCCTCTGTGTCGTCGGCGTTAGGCTTGATGGCTCCTTCGATCATCGATAGCGATGCCGTCCAGGGTGAGACTTTTCTCCCTGGACAGATCTTTGTATTTGGCGGCTTCGCACTACGGGCCAACTCGCTTGGCCATCTGGAGCAGATCGAGAGTTACGCCCCTAGACACTAGGTCAGGTTTGGAAGCTTAAACTACATGGACGACATCCGCGGAGACTTGATCTTCGACGGATTCGAGCCCCTGCCGAGTGCGCCGCACGGTCACGATGAGCATGATTTAGCTCTATCATCGGACAGTGTTTAGAAGACCGCTCCGGCAACCGCTTCGACCCTCAATTTGGAGCCAATTGCGCCATCCATGGATAGGTGGATAGACCCCGCCACAGAGGCCGTACTCTCAGCGGCGATCGAGTCGAGTATCGACCTTACCCCTCACGGGAGCCGTGGCATCAAACTACCGGATTCGTCCCCGGCCACAGACTCCGAACCGCCTGCGCCCGTGCCTGTCGAATCCGACTGGGCGCTGATCATGGAGTTCACCTCCGCGGATATCTTTCAACACTTGCCCTTCGACAACATACTGAAGTCATTAAAGTCTCTCTCCCTATCAGGAGAGTCCTGGCCGAACTATGTTCGGCAGGATTGGGATGCGGATGACGAAGAAATTCGCCACCCACCCACCACCCAGTTAGTAGCCACTGTCGACAATTTGACCGACATGCTCGACTTCGACTCCGAAGATATCGACGGTATGGACGATGATGCGGGAGACGAAGAAGAACCACTGCCCACAGGGCACTGGACAGCCACCTCATCATATGATATATACATGGTGGATTCACCCAAAGAAGGCAATGGCGATGAGACAGTGGAGGATGACCCCTCCAAGAAGCAACCCAAGCGCCAAAGTCAGTGGCGCCGCTCTAAGTCTCGCCAAAGCAAAAATGGTGACACCGGCACAGGAGATAATAGCACTCTGGATAGTGCGGAAGACGACAAAAATCCCCTCCAGCAAGATTTAGAGCAGGAGGATGGAGAAGCCAGCCCTCCTGAGAGAGCGGCAGATGGAGAGGTGGAGGATGATAATTACATGCCTCCCTCCGAAGACGAGGCAAGCCTCGACGACGACGAATTTGTCGTGCCAGAGGATCCCGCTGAACAAGAGCGCTTCAAGCGCAGGCTTATAGCCACGGCAAACAGCCTTAAGAAAAAGCAGCAGCAGCTTCAAGCTGATCAAGATTTGCTAGCTGACAGATGGACTGAAGTCCTTGCGGCCGAGGAATATGAACTCGAACGCCCCTCCAAGAGTTACCCAAAGCGCAGGTTGCTACCCCGACTAGAGGAGGAAACAATAAAACCTACATCTCCAGCATATGATGAGGCTGATCGGCTACCTCGTGGCCGCGACAGAGAGGCATTTCAGCCAAAAACTCAGCCCGCGCCGCGACGCCACTCAAATAAAAACGACAAGGTACGGTGAAACATGCTAGACCTGCGAGACGTATTGGAGGACAAAGCAAAACACACAAGATCGATCTACGGATCATGAGGGCACGCCACTACGCGAGACAATAACCGTCACGCCGGATACAGTAAAAGTAAATCCGGCCGGGCCGAACACAGCGGATAAGAATCATTGGAGCTGCGTCGCGACATAGCCCACTACAGAGGCGCCGCACACCCCATATGCTTCACAGACGAAGTAATGGATCACCAAATCCCAGAGGGTTTCAAACCCGTAAATATCGAATCATACGACGGCACAACAGATCCTGCGGTGTGGATCGAGGACTTCCTCCTGCACATCCACATGTCCCGCGGTGACGATCTACACGCCATCAAATACCTCCCACTCAAGCTCAAAGGACCAGCTCGGCATTGGCTCAACAACCTGCCAGCAGAATCCATTGGCTGTTGGGAAGATCTGGAAGCCGCATTCCTCGACAAATTCCAGGGCACTTATGTGCGACCACCAGATGCCGATGACTTGAGCCACATAATTTAGCAGCCAGAGCAATCGGCCAGGCAATTATGGACACGGTTCCTGACAAAGAAAAATCAAATTGTCGACTGTCCAGATGCAGAGGCCCTAGCAGCTTTTAAGAACAACATCCGCGATGACTGGCTCGCCCGGCACCTTGGCGAGGAAAAGCCGAAATCTATGGCAGCCCTCACGACACTCATGACCCGCTTTTGTGCGGGAGAAGACAGTTGGCTGGCTCGCAGCAATAACATATCAAAGAACCATGGTACTTCAGATACCAAGGATAGCAATGGCAGGTCACGTCGCAACAAACATAAGCGCCGCGTCAACAGCGACAATACTGAAGATACGGCAGTCAATGCCGGATTCAGAGGCTCTAAACCCGGTCAGGGGAAAAAGCCATTCAAAAGAAGCACTTCGGGCCCGTCCAGTTTGGACCGTATACTCGATCGCTCATGCCAAATACATGGCACCCCCGACAAGCCAGCCAACCACACCAACAGGGAATGTTGGGTGTTCAAGCAGGCTGGCAAGTTAAACACCAAAAACAAAGACAAGGGGCTACATAGCAATGACGAGGAAGAGACCCGGCAGCCAAACACCGGAGGACAGAAGAGGTTCCCCCCACAAGTGCGGACGGTGAACATGATATACGCAACCCACATCCCCAAGAGGGAGCGGAAGCGTGCGTTAAAGGACATATATGCGTTGGAGCCAGTCGCCCCAAAGTTCAATCCATGGTCCTCCTGTCCGATCACCTTCAATCACAGGGACCACCCCACTAGTATCCGTCATGGTGGATTCGCCGCACCGGTCCTAGATCCAATCATTGACGGATTTCACCTCACTCGAGTCCTTATGGACGGTGGCAGCAGCCTGAACCTGCTTTATCAGGACACAGTGCAAAAATGGGTATGGACCCCTCAAGGATCAAACCCACAAAAACGACCTTTAAAGGCGTCATACCAGGTGTAGAGGCCCATTGCACAGGCTCAGTCACGCTGGAAGTGGTCTTCAGATCCCCGGATAACTTCCGAAGCGAGGAGTTAATCTTCGATAATAGTCTCGTTCCACACTGGCTATCACGCACTGCTCGGGCGAACCGCATTTGCGAGATTCAACGCGGTACCGCATTATGCATACCTCAAGCTCAAGATGCCAGGACCTCGGGGGGTCATCACAGTCAATGGAAACACAGAGCGCTCTCTCCGCACGGAGGAGCACACTGCGGCCCTCGTAGTAGAAGCGCAAAGCAGCCCCTTAAGGCAATCCACCAGTTCGGCGATTAAAGACCCGAACACCTTCAAGCGCGCCCGGAGTAATCGGCAACAAGAACGCCTGGCACGTTCCGAGCTTGCACAGCAATGCGGCCCCCACCCCAGTCCCAGCCAAACGGTGAAATCCATGCCACGCGTGCATAATTACGCATTGAAAATACCATGGGCACACGGGGGAGGGGGGCACGACTACGGCACGCCCCAAGACGCGGCTCAACCGCACTAGGGGCTTCCCGCTTTGTTATTTCTCTCTCTTTCAGGACATTAATCTCTGGAAACCCCGTCCGGCAGTACGATTGCCGGACACACGATGCAACAACCAAGGACGCAGAAAGCTACGTCGCACCATGGAACTTCCAGGTGGTCTCTGACAACGAGTGAAATACCTGCTTTAAATACCATTCCTCAGCTTGCCCTTGGAGGGGACATGTCATATAGTCCTACTTTTTGCTTATCGCACAACTTGTATCATTCTGCTTCGATGCACCTTTTTGAATAAACAATGCATAGCACTACACTATTACCGCATTCTCTATTCTCTTATATATATATGTATATATATATGTGTGTGTGTGTGTGTGTGTGTGTTCATTCATGACATTCAACACCCGTACACTCTGGTACGGCCAATACGCCAGGGGCTTAGGCATACCCCATAATACGGCATGAGAAGTCCGAACACTTTCGACAGTGCGGCACCCCGAACTTATAGCATTATATGCATCAACTCTGAATCATGTCTTGGGTCAATAGTTGGGTTTGCCCGGCTCCCGTGTTTTGGTACCTTACGTTCCGCTATATCGGCTAAGGTAGCACTGGGATAACTACTGCGATTGTGCCCCGGTTCATCTGGGCTAAGCACCACAGTAGAGAAAGCTAAAACTGACTGTCATGATAAGGCGAGAGTTGGTCGCTGTTCGAGAGGTCTCAAGTCCCTAAAGACTTATGCCGCATAGAGCGAGGAGTAGACTTTGTCCGGCTTAAGGCATGTATAGCGCCCCGAATTCGGCCTTCCGAATACTAGGGGCTTCGCCAAAATTTAAAATTGTAGACTTCTATGGCTAAGTGAGAGTGATAAAGCATTATAGGCCGATTGCCTTGTTCGTTGAGCTGAGCACCTCACTTGAAGGACCCAACAATGGGAAAAAAGTGCTCAGATTTATCCCGAACACCCCAGCACTCGTGGCATGGGGGCAGAAGCCGATGACTGGCCATCTCTCAGATTTGATAAACAGCCGCACAGGAGGTAATATTTTAAATTCAAAAGGCGTTGCATAGCGCATATGAACAAGTTTTCATAATATAGGATCACACGAGCGAGTTCATTCAAATATTACATCCTTCGCGCACTCGTCCACCCCAAGACGAGCACCCTTCAGGACACCCTCATAATACATTTCGGGGTGGCGATGCTCCTTGCCCTGCGGCGGCCCCTCCTTAACCAGCTTCTCGGCGTCCATCTTGGCCCAGTGCACCTTTGCACGGGCAAAAGCCCGACGTGCACCTTCGATGCAGACAGACCGCTTGATGACTTCCAGCCGTGGGCAGGCATCCACAAGCCGCCTCACCAGGCCGAAGTAGCTGTTGGGAGGGGAATCGCCAGGCCACATCTGGACTATAAAGTCCCTCATGGCCTGTTCGGCCGCCTTGTGTAGCTTGACCAGTTGCTTCAGCTGGTCTTTCATGGGCATCGGGTGTTTGGTCCCAGTATACTGAGACCAGAACAACTTCTCCGTCCAGCTTCCCTCCTCGGCCTGGTAATATTTCGCGGCATCCGACACGCTGCGGGGCAAATCTACGAATGCTCCTGGAGAGCTCCGAACTCGGGTAAGTAACAAGTAATTTACTTTCACATGCTTTCTTTGCATATTGAATGCCTTACCCGCCGCTATCTTCCTCATCACCTCAATTTCCTGGAGGGCCTTTTGGGCTTCGGCCTTGGCATGCTTGGTGCTCTCGAGGGCCGCGGCAACCTCGGACTCTCGCGTCTTCGAGTCAAGCTCCAAAGTCTCATGTTTCTTCACGAGAGCCTGGAGCTCTTGCTGCACGTCCCCCAACCGTGCCTCTTGTCTCTCCCGCTCGGTGCACTCCTTGGCCGCTTTGTTTTCGGCCTCGGACAACGCTCACTTCAGGGTCGTCACTTCGGTCGTGGCCCCTGGCACATTCATGATGATCCTGTCAGTTCGCAACCACATTTTCTTTTTTATATAAACAAGGTATTACTTACCCTTGTTCTCCTCGAGCTGCCTCTTGGCAAGGCTGAGCTCTTTCTCGGACCGCTCGAAGTCCTGCTTCAGTGCGGTGACCTCCGCAATCAGTGCGGCAGAGGTCACCAGCGAAGCCTACATATGCATACAGACATACTTATATTAGACTCCTGCAGATATTATTCGATCCTCTATTCGGCTTTTCTTTGTGAACACCAAACAGAGCAACATGGGCTACAGTCTATGCGGTAACATTTTTCCTATATTTTAAATACATACCTCAAAGCCTGTTAGAAGGCTGGTATAGGCTTCAGTCAGTCCGCTCTTGGCGGATTGAACCTTCTTGATCACCGCACTCATAATAGTGTGGTGCTCTTCGTCGATGGAAGCGCCGCTAAGCGCTCCCAGCAGTTCGTCCGGTGCCTCTGGTTGGACAGAGGTCACCGGCATGGATGGCTTGCCCCTCTTGGAAGGGGGCCGCCTGCCCGAGTCCGGAACCACTGGAGGTTCCGGCGCTGTGTCCGGCTGCGGGCCGAACATGGAGCCCCTAGGAGCCTTGCTCCCTTTGCTCTTGGAATCCGGAAGGTCGCCTTGAGGCACCTCCGGGACTGTCTCCCCCTGGCTCAGTGCCCCTTGAGACAGTACCTCGGCATTGTCCGTAGGTCCAGGAGAGGTGGCGGTTGGAAGTGTATCACTATCCATGTCCGACGAGTCCAAGGAACCGTCCGACGATGATACGTCGATACGGGCTTGGGGCGGACTGCAAAATCATATTCGACGTCAGATGAAGCAGTGCAACAAAAGTATGCTATGAGTTACTCTGGTATCCAAATACTTACGATTTCGCCAGGGGCTTGGCGCTGAGCAGCCACTCATCTTCGCCGTCGGCGACGGTGGTGGAACAGTCCGGAAGGAGAGTCCTTCCCTTCTTGGACCCTTCGGCCTCCCCGGTTGGGGCGGCCTTCCTTTTCTGGTCTCCCCTGGCTGGAGGGGGAGAGTCTTCGTCATCCTTCTCCTCGTTTTCATGGGAGGAGTGCGTCTCGGTGTTATCGGACGATGAGTCCGATACCACCTGGCGCAGGGAACTCTTTCGGGTTCCCTTGGCCTTCTTCTTTCTTATCCGGCACCTCATAAGGAGCCGCAGTCCGCATCTCCATTAGCAGAGCGTCCGCAGGGTCTTCGGGCAGAGGGGCCGGACAGTTGATCTGCTCCGATGTCTCCACCCAGTCCTGTCAAAGGCATGGGAGCTCAGACCCCACACATGGTTAAGCTATGGGAAATAAATACCCTGCCAGATGTACAGAACTTACCGGATTCGCATGGCGCTTCGCGCTTAGCCCGCGGTCCTCGGTAAGAGAAGTACGGACCTCAACGCCCTTGAACAGCACCTTCCAGACGTCCTTATGCATCGTGTCGAAGAGCTCGCTTAGAGTCTGGTGCTGGGCCGGGTCGAACTCCCATAAGTTGAAAGCCCGTTGTTGACACGGGAGGATACGGCGGAGGAGCATAACCTGGACTATGCTGACAAGATTAAGTTTTTTGCTTGTCATGTTCCGGATACACTTCTGGAGTCCGTCCAGCTCCACCGATGAACCCCAGGACAGGCCCTTCTCCTTCCAGGAAGTGAGCTGCGTGGGGATTCCGGATCGAAACTCGGGGGCCGCCACCCAGTTGGTGTCGCGCAGCTCGGTGATGTAGAACCACCCCAATTGCCACCCCTTTATGGTCTCCACGAAGGAGCCCTCGAGCCATGTAACGTTGGGCATTTTGCCCACCATGGCTCCGCCGCATTCCGCTTGTTGGCTGCCTACTACCTTTGGCTTGATATTGAAGGTCTTCAGCCATAAGCCGAAGTGGGGCCGGATGCGGAGTAAAGCCTCGCACACGACGATGAACGCCGAGATGTCGAGGATGAAATTCGGGGCCAGATCATGAAAGTCCAGCCCGTAATAGAACATGAGGCCGCGGACGAATGGATGGATGGGAAACCCCAATCTGCGGACGAAATGGGGGAGGAAAACCACCCTTTCGTGAGGTTTCGGGGTAGGGACGATCTGCCCCGCGGCTGGCAGCCGGTGCGTGATATCCGCAGCTAAGTATCCGGCTCCACGTAGCTTTTTGATGTGTCCCTCCATGATGGAGGAGGCCATCCACTTGCCTCCCGCTTCGGACATGTTTGGAGAGAGTGGAGGAGAAGGATGCGGACTTGGGCACTGGAGTTCGAGTGCGCGAGAATGGATGAGCAAGGAAGAAGAAGGCGTGGGTAGAAAAAGGTGAGATCTTATCCCTTTATAATGGCGGACTAAACTATGCGCCCCCACTAGCCTGGTAAAACTCGCTTATCCCCAAGCGCCGTAATTGATGGCGCGGTTGGGTTACCCACGTATGTATTGATGAGAATCCCATAATAAGGGGAACATGACCACTGCTTTGACAAGACGTGTCAAGAAACCGCCTCGCGTTATGTGCGGGGCTGGTTAAATAAAAACGGTTCAAATAATTACCGGACCGTGTCGTGATGTCAAGCTGCCAAAACGTGTCAGCAGATTAGATTTGTGGAAATATTATTCTCTCTACGATAGTATGTGGAACTTATTTTGCTGGGTCGGACACTATCCTTGTATTCAAACTCTTCCGTGGTGTATTCGGAGGAGCAACCCCCCTTGCAATGCCGAAGACAACACTGCACGCCGGACTCCTCGTCATTGAAGCCTGGTTCAGGGGCTACTGAGGGAGTCCTAGATTAAGGGGTCTCCGGACAGCCGGACTATATCCTTTGGTCGGACTGTTGGACTATGAATATATGAGATTGAAGACTTCGTCCCGTGTCCGGATGGGACTCTACTTGGCGTGGAAGGCAAGCCAGGCAATACGGATATGTATATCTCCTCCTTTGTAACTGACCTTGTGTAACCCTAGCCCCCTCCAGTGTCTATACAAACCGGAGGGTTTTAGTCCGTAGGACAACACACAATCATACCATAGGCTAGCTTCTAGGGTTTAGCCTCTCCGATCTCGTGGTAGATCAACTCTTGTACTACTCATATTATCAAGAATAATCAAGCAGGACGTAGGGTTTTACCTCCATCAAGAGGGCCCGAACCTGGGTAAAACATCGTGTCCCCTGCCTCCTGTTACCATCCGCCTTAGACGCACAGTTCGGGACCCCCTCCCCGAGATCCGCCGGTTTTGACACCGACACCCTCCTTGTCCAATTCGGACTGGGGGGAAGGGGGCACGCGGCTGCCCTTGGCCGCCCCTCCTCTTCTCCACTAGTGCCCAATTGGCCCACTAGTCTCCCCGGGGGGTTCCGGTAACCCCCCGGTACTCCGGTATATGCCCGAAACCATTCCGGTGTCCGAACATAGTCGTCCAATATATTGTTATTTACGTCTCGACCATTTCGAGACTCCTCGTCATCTCTGTGATCACATCCTGGACTCCGAACTACCTTCAGTACATCAAAACACAAAAACTCATAATATAACCGTAATCGAACTTTAAGCGTGCCGACCCTACGGGTTCGAGAACTATGTAGACATGACCGAGACACGTCTCCGGTCAATAACCAATAGAGGAACCTGGATGCTCATATTGGCTCCCACATATTCTACGAGGATCTTTATCGGTCAAACCGCATAACAACATACGTTGTTCCCTTTGTCATCGGTACGTTACTTGCCCGAGATTCGATCGTTGGTATCTCAATACCTAGTTCAATCTCGTTACCAGCAAGTCTCTTTACTCGTTCCGTAATACATCACCCTGAAACTAACTCATTAGTTGCAATGCTTGCAAGGCTTATAGTGATGTGCATTACCGAGTGGGCCCAGAGATACCTCTCCGACAATCGGAGTGACAAATCCTAATCTCGAAATACGCCAACCCAACAAGTACCATTGGAGACACCTGTAGAGCACCTTTATAGTCACCCAGTTACGTTGTGACGTTTGGTAGCACACAAAGTGTTCCTCCGGTAAACGGGAGTTGCATAATCTCATAGTCATAGAAACTTGTATAAGTCATGAAGAAAGAAATAGCAACATACTAAACGATCAAGTGCTAAGCTAACGGAATGGGTCAAGTCAATCACATCATTCTCCTAATGATGTGATCTCGTTAATCAAATGACAACTCTTTGTCTATGGCTAGGAAACATAACCATCTTTGATTAACGAGCTAGTCAAGTAGAGGCATAGTAGTGACACTCTGTTTGTCTATGTATTCGCACATGTATCATGTTTCCGGTTAATACAATTATAGCATGAATAATAGACATTTATCATGATATAAGGAAATAAATAATAACTTTATTATTGCCTCTAGGGCATATTTCCTTTAGTTGGATGCACACCCACTTAGTTTCTTTTGTTGAGCTTGAATACATTTATACCTTTAGTGCATCCGTTGCATGGCAATCCCTGCTCACTCACATTGATATCTATTGATGGGCATCTCCGTAGCCCGTTGATACGCCTAGTTGATGTGAGACTATTTTCTCCTTTTTGTCTTCTCCACAACCACCATTCTATTTCACATATAGTGTATTGTCCATGGCTCACTCTCATGTATTGCGTGAAGATTGAAAAAGTTTGAGAGCATCAAAAGTATGAAACAATTGCTTGGTTGTCATCGGGGTTTTGCATGATTTAAATATTTTGTGTGATGAAGATAGAGCATAGCCAGACTATATGATTTTGTAGGGATAACTTTCTTTGGCCATGTTATTTTGAGAAGACATGATTGCTTTGTTAGTATGCTTGAAGTATTATTATTTTTATGTCAATATTAAACTTTTATCTTGAATCTTTCAGATCTGAACATTCATGCCACAATAAAGAAAATTACATTGAGAATTATGCTAGGTAGCATTCCACATCAAAAATTCTGTTTTAATCATTTTCCTACTCGAGGACGAGCATGAATAAAGCTTGGGGATGCTTGATACGTCTCCAACGTATCTATAATTTTTTATTGTTCCATGCTATTATATTATCTATTTTGGATGTTTAATGGGCTTTATCATGCACTTTTATATTATTTTTGGGACTAACCTATTAACCAAAGGCCCAGTGCAAATTGCAGTATTTTTGCCTATTTCATTGTTTCGCAAAAAGGAATATCAAACGGAATCCAAACGGAATGAAACCTTCGGGAGAGTCATTTTTGGAACAAAAGCAATCCAGGAGACTTGGAGTGGACGTCAAGGAAGCAGCGAGGCGGCAACGAGGTAGGGAGGCGCGCCCAGGGGGTAGGCCTGCCCCGCGCCCTCGTGGCTCCACCGACCTACTTCTTTCGCCTATATATATACTCATATACCCCGAAAACATCCAAGAGCACCACGAAACCCTATTTCCACCACCGCAACCTTCTGTACTCGTGAGATCCCATCTTGGGGCCTTTTCCGGCGCTCCGTCGGAGGGGGAAACGTTCACGGAGGGCTTCTACATCAACACCATAGCCTCGCCGATGATGTGTGAGTAGTTTACCACAGACCTTCGGGTCCATAGTTATTAGCTAGATGGCTTCTTCTCTCTATTTGGATCTCAATACAAAGTTCTCCTCGGATTCTCTTGGAGATCTATTCGATGTAATTCTTTTTGCGGTGTGTTTGTCGAGATCCGATGAATTGTGGGTTTATGATCAAGATTATCTACGAACAATATTTGATTCTTCTCTGAATTCTTATATGTATGATTTCATATCTTTGCAAGTCTCTTCGAATTATCAGTTTGGTTTGGCCTAGTAGATTGATCTTCTTTGCAATGGGAGAAGTGCTTAGCTTTGGGTTTAATCTTGCGGTGTCCTTTCCCAGTGACAGCAGGGGCAGCAAGGCACGTATTGTATTGTTGCCATTGAGGATAAAAAGATGTGGTTTATATCATATTCACTACCAAGAAAAGACACATTCGTGACATTTTGGGACGAACGAAATTTTTTTATGTCATACTTATGACACTTCTATGACGATAATTGTGACAAAACCCGGTATCATCATAGATGTGGTGGGCTCCTACTTCTATGAAAATAAAATCATGACAGAAAATGGGATTTTCGTCCTGGGCAGGCCGGAGACGCAGCTGTATGACATTCTTTGGGCCGTCCATGATGAAAAAAACCATGGTAGAAGCGAGGGCGAGGAAAATATCAGGGTTTTCCCGGTTATGGTGGGTGGCGGGGGACGAGCAATGCGTGTTTCTCTCGTACACACACGCGCGTGGTTGCGTGACGTTGGGCTCTAACTGAACCCGAGCGATTGCACTGCAGGCTACGCGTTAATGAACCCGAGCGATAGATCAATGGCTGTTAACTGAACCCGATCAAGCGATTCCTTCACTACTGCTGCTAAGTGAAGCCGATCGATGCTGCCTCTAGATGAACAGTGAGCGTTGCTGGGGGTTTGGATGAAAAGTTCCCGATGGGGGTGGATGAACAGGACCCTGTGGTGTTGCCTCTGGATGAACAGGACCCTGATCGATCGAGCCGGTTGGGGCTGGATGAACAGGACCCTGTGGAGGGCTGGATGAACAGGACGACCCCATGGAGGTCTGGATGAACAGTAGACGGTGGAGGGCTGGATGAACAGTAGCCCGTGGAGGGGTGGTTCAACAGGAGCCCGTGTGGAGAGGGCTGGTTGAACAGTAGCCGGTGGTGTAGCGCGTGGTGGAGTGATGTCTACTACACAACCTTCTTCTTGTAGACGTTGTTGGGCCTCCAAGTGCAGAGGTTTGTAGGACAGTAGCAAATTTCCCTCAAGTGGATGACCTAAGGTTTATCAGTCCGTAGGAGGCGTAGGATGAAGATGGTCTCTCTCAAGCAACCCTGCAACCAAATAACAAAGAGTCTCTTGTGTCCCCAACACACCCAATACAATGGTAAATTGTATAGGTGCACTAGTTCTGCGAAGAGATGGTGATACAAGTGGTATATGGATGGTAGATATAGGTTTTTGGAATCTGAAAATATAAAAACAGCAAGGTAACTAATGATAAAAGTGAGTGTAAACGGTATTGCAATGCGTTGAAACAAGGCCTAGGGTTCATACTTTCACTAGTGCAAGTTCTCTCAACAATAATAACATAATTGGATCACATAACTATCCCTCAACATGCAACAAAGAGTCACTCCAAAGCCACTAATAGCGGAGAACAAACGAAGAGATTATGGTAGGGTACGAAACCACCTCAAAGTTATTCTTTCCAATCAATCCGTTGGGCTATTCCTATAAGTGTCACAAACAGCCCTAGAGTTCGTACTAGAATAACACCTTAAGACACAAATCAACCAAAACCCTAATGTCACCTAGATACTCCAATGTCACCTCAAGTATCAGTGGGTATGGTTATACGATATGCATCACACAATCTCAGATTCATCTATTCAAACCAACACAAAGTACTTCAAAGAGTGCCCCAAAGATTCTACCAGAGAGTCAAGACGAAAACGTGTGCCAACCCCTATGCATAGGTTCATAGGCGGAACTCGCAAGTTGATCACCAAAACATACATCAAGTGGATCATAGAATACCCCATTGTCACCACAGGTATCCCACGCAAGACATACATCAAGTGTTCTCAAATCCTTAAAGACTCAATCCGATAAGATAACTTGAAAGGGAAAACTCAATGCATTACAAGAGAGTAGAGGGGGAGAAACATCATAAGATCCAACTATAATAGCAAAGCTCATGACACATCAAGATCGTACCACCTCAAGAACACGAGAGAGGGAGAGAGAGAGATCAAACACATAGCTACTGGTACATACCCTCAGCGCCGAGGGAGAACTACTCCCTCCTCGTCATGGAGAGCACCGGGATGATGAAGATGGCCACCAGAGAGGGATTACCCCTCCGGCAGGGTGCCGGAACGGGTCTAGATTGGTTTTCATTGGCTACGGAGGCTTCTGGCGGCGGTACTCCCGATCGTTTTAGGGTATATGGATATATATAGATGGAAGAAATACGTCAGGGGAGCCACGAGGGGCCCATGAGGGTGGAGGACACGCCCTAGGGGGTGGGCGCGCCCCCCTGCCTCATGGCTCCCTCGTTTCTTTCCTGACGTGCACTCCAAGTCTATCGGGTAGCTTTCCTTCCAAAAATAACTTCTCTAGAAGGTTTCATTCCGTTTCGACTCCATTTGATATTCCTTTTCTTCGAAACACTGAAACAAGGGAAAAAACAAGAACTGGCACTGGCCTCTGGGTCAATAGGTTAGTCCCAAAAATAATATAAAAATGTTTAATAAAGCCCATAAACATCCAAAACACATAATATAATAGCATAGAACAATAAAAAATTATAGATACGTTGGAGACGTATCAGCATCCCAAGCGTAATTCCTGCTCGTCCTCGAGTAGGTAAATGATAAAAACAGAATTTTTGAGGTGGGATGCTACTAGGCATAATTTCAATGTAATTCTTCTTAATTGTGGTATGAACATTCAGATCCGAAAGATTCAAGATAAAAGTTCATATTGACATAAAAATAATAACAGTTCAAGAATACTAACTAAGCAATTATGTCCTATCAAAATAACATGACCAAAGAAAGTTCATCGGTACAAAATTATATAGTTTAGTCATGCTTCATTTTCTTCACACAAGAATGTTCTCATCATGCACAACCCCGATGACAAGCCAATCAATTGTTTCATACTTTAGTAATCTCAAACTCATAAACCTTCACGCAATACATGAGCACGAGCCATGGACATATCACTATGGGTGGAATAGAATATGATGATGGGGGTTATGTGGAGAAGACAAAAAAAAGGAGAAAGTCTCACATCAACGAAGCTAATCAATGAGCTATGGAGATGCCCATCGACTGATGTTAATCCGAGGAGTAGGGATTGCCATGCAACGGATGCACTAGAGCTATTAATATATGAAAGCTCAACAATAGAAACTAAGTGGGTGTGCATCCAACTTGCTTGCTCATGAAGACCTAGGACACTTGAGGAGGCCCATCGTTGGAATATACAAGCCAAGTACGATAATGAAAGATTCCCACTAGTATATGAAAGTGACAAAACAAGAGACTCTCTATCATTAAGATTATGGTGCTACTTTGAAGCATAAGTGTGGCAAAGGATAGTAGCATTGTCCCTTCTCTCTTTTTTCTCATTTTTTTTTCTTTTTTGGGACTTCTCCCTTTTTTATGGCCTTTCTCTCTATTTTTTATTCCTCACTTGGGACAATGCTCTAGAAAATGATGATCATCACACTTCTATTTATTTACAACTCAATGATTACAACTCGATACTAGAACAAAGTATGACTCTATATGAATGCCTCCGGCGGTGTACCGGGATATGCAATAAACCAGAGTGACATGTATGAAAGAATTATGACGGTGGCTTTGCACAAATACTATGTCAACTACATGATCATGCTAAGAAATATGACAATGATGAACGTGTCATGATAAACGGAATGGTGGAAAGTTGCATGGCAATATATCTCGGAATGGCTATGGAAATGCCATAATAGGTAGGTATGGTGGCTGTTCTGAGGAAGATATAAGGAGGTTTATGTGTGAAAGAGCGTATCATATCACGGGGTTTGGATGCACCGGCGAAGTTTGCGCCAACTCTCAATGTGAGAAAGGGCAATGCCCGGTACCAAAGACGGCTAGCAATGATGGAAGGGTGAGAGTGCGTATAATCCATGGACTCAACATTAGTCATAAAGAACTCACATACTTATTGCAAAAATCTACAACTCATCAAAAACCAAGCACTAGTGCATGCTCCTAGGGGGATAGATTGGTAGGAAAAGACCATCCCTCGTCCCCGACCGCCACTCATAAGGAGGACAATCAAAGAACACCTCATGTTTCAAATTTGTTACATAACATTTACCATACGTGCATGCTACGGGGCTTGCAAACTTCAACACAAGTATTTCTCAAATTCACAACTACTCAACTAGCACGACTTTAATATCACTACCTCCATATCTCAAAACAATCATCAAGCATCAAACTTCTCTTAGTATTCAACACACTCATAAGAAAGTTTTTATTATATCCCTCTTGGATGCCCATCATATTAGGACTAAATTCATAACCAAAGCAAATTACCATGCTGTTTAGGACTCTCAAAATAATATAAGTGACGCATGAGAGTTCATCTATTTCTATAAATTAAAAACAACTGTGCTCTAAAAAGATGTAAGTGAAGCACTAGAGCAACAACAAACTACTCCGAAAGATATAAGTGAAGATCAATGAGTAAACGAATAATTATGCAATTATATGAAGACTCTCTAACATTTAAGAATTTCAGAACTTGGTATTTTATTCAAACAGCAAGAAAAACAAAACAAAATAAAATGACGCTCCAAGCAAAACACATATCATTTGGCGAATAAAAATATAGCTCCAAGTAAAGTTACCGATGAACGAAGACGAAAGAGGGGATGCCTTCCGGGGCATCCCCAAGCTTAGGCTTTTGGTTGTCCTTTAATATTACCTAGGGGTACCTTGGGCATCTCCAAGCTTAGTCTCTTGCCAATCCTTATTCCATAGTCCATCGAATCTTCACCCAAAATTTGAAAACTTCACAACACAAAACTTAACAGAAAACTCGTGAGCTCCGATAGCGAAAGAAAACAAAACACCACTTCAAGGTACTGTAATTAACTCATTCTTTATTTATATTGGTGTTAAACCTACTGTATTCCAACTTCCCTATGGTTTATAAACTCTTTTACTTGCCATAGATTCATCAAATTAAGCAAACAACACATGAAAAACAGAATCTGTCAAAAACAGAACAGTCTATAGTAATCTGTATCAAACATATACTTCTGGAGCTCATATAATTCTAAAATAAATTGGTGGACCTGAGTAATTTATCTATTAATCATCTTAAAAAAGAATTAACTCAATATAACTCTCCAATAAAAACTGGCAGCAATTCTCGTGAGCGCTAAAGTTTCTGTTTTTTACAGCATGATCGCAAAGACTTTCCCCAAGTCTTCCCAAAGGTTCTACTTGGCACAAACACTAATTAAACACAAAAAACACAACCATAACAGAGTCTAGATAAATTATTTATTACTCAACAGGAACAAAAATCAAGGAACAAAAATAAAGTTGGGTTGCCTCCCAACAAGCGCTATCGTTTAACGCCCCTAACTAGGCATGATGATTTCAATGATGCTCACATAAAAGATAAGAATTGTAACATAAAGAGGGCATCATGAAGAATATGACTAGCACATTTAAGCCTAACCCACTTCCTATGCATAGGGATTTTGTGAGCAAACAACTTATGGGAACAAGAATCAACTTGCATAGGAAAGTAAAACAAGCATAACTTTAAGATTTTAAGCACATAGAGAGGAAACTTGATATTATTGCAATTCCTACAAGCATATGTTCCTCCATCATAATAATTTTCAGTAGCATCATGAATGAATTCAACAATATAACCAGCACCTAAAGCATTATTTTCATGATCTACAAGCATAGAAATTTTATTACTCTCCACACCATCAAAATTCTTCTCAATCGGAATAGTGGGAGTAGCATAAGAGACTCAAATACTATAAATATTTCCACATTAAAAGAGTAATGTTTAGAAAAAGGGTAATCATAATCATGACAAGGTTTATAAATATAATCATCACTACTTTTTATAGCATATTTATCATCACAATAATTATCATAAGTAGCAACTTTGTTCTCATCATAATCGATTGAAACCTCTTCCAAGATAGTGGAATCATTACTAAATAAAGTCATGACCTCTCCAAATCCACTTTCATAATTATCACAATGAGATTCAACATCCTCCAAAATAGTGGGATTACTAATCCTAAAGTTGACACTCTTCCAAACCCACTTTCATCAATATAATCATCATAAGTAGTAGCCATGCTATCATTATAACAAATTTGCATATCAAAACTTGGGAGACTACAAATATCATCTTTATTAAACATAGCTTCCCCAAGCTTGGGACTAACATTAATTGCAGCAAATATATTCTCAAAAACATCATCTTCATCAAACATAGCATCCCCAAGCTTAGGCCTATTCATATCATAAGCATAATCACTTTCATCATCAATAGTATGGATAGCACCAATAGTATAGCAATTATCATATTCTTTCAAGCAAGTGCCAATAAGATTTTCAAGATCATAAGAAGTATCATTATCTTCCGAATCATAATCATCACAACAAGCAATAGGAATAACGAGATCATCATCAAGTGCATCATCTTCCACAATTATATTTTCATGAGGCACAACAGTAATAGGAGCAGCATTATTAAGGAGATATATTGAGGGAGTCCTGGATTAGGGGGTCTCCGGACAGACGGACTATATCCTTTGGCCGGGCTGTTGGACTATGAAGATACAAGATTGAAGACTTCATCCCGATTTGGCTGACATGCTCGGCCTCGACTCCTAAGACATCGACGTTATGGACGACGATGCAGGAGATGAACAGGAACCACTGCCCATAGGGCACATGACGCCCACCTCATCATATGATGTATACATGGTGGACACACCCAAAGAAAACGACGACGAGGAATGGAAGGACGCAACGAAGGGTTATTCCCTCGAGAAGCAGTCAAAGCGGCGACGTAAGGGCCGCTCCAAATCCCGCCTTGCCAGAAACAGCGGTGGAGCAGGGTGAACCATCGCCCGACCAGTGCAACACGGAGAATTAAACCTAACAACCCAACTCTGTCGAAGATAACAGTCCAGACGATATCACACCGGACAGGCGCCCGGAGCAACAGAATGCCCATCAAAGGCTTGTTGCCACTGCGAGGAGTCTGAAAAAGCAGAAGCAAAGGCTCAGGGCTGCGCAAGACACACTCAGAATCAGATGGAGTGAAGTACTCAACACTACAGCGAAGTACGGCAGTAATCGCCACACCAAGAGCTACCCGAAGCAAAAGTTGCTACCTGAATTCGACGAGGAGGCCTCAGATCCCCCGCAATTAGAAAATAAAACGGCCATCCGGTCGGATAGACGACCTCGCGGCCAATATAGAGCGGCAAACGATGCCGCACATAAGCCAATACGGGATCCACGCGAGGGCTCGCATCAAAAGGACGGCGCAACCAGATCCATATACGGGCCACGCAAGCACGCTCCAGTATGCAATACAACACAACAAACCTCTGAACACCATAGTGCACCCAAATATAGGGGTGCCGCACACCCCCTATGTTTCATCGATGAGGTGCTGGACCCTGAATTTCCAGACGGATTCAAACCCGTAAACATAGAAGCGTACGACGGAACAACAGACCCTGGGGTCTAGATTCAGGACTATATCCTCCATATCTACATGGCTCGAGGAGACGATCTCCACGCCATCAAGTACTTACCCCTCAAACTCAAAGGGCCAGCTCGACACTGGCTTAAAATCCTCCCCGAAAACTCCATTGGAAGCTAGGGAGAGCTCGAAGACGCCTTTCAGGCAAATTTTCAAGGGACCTATGTCCGACCACCGGATGCAGACGATTTAAGTCATATAACCCAACAGCCCGGAGAGTCAGCCGGAAAGCTTTGGAACAGGTTCCTCACTAAGAAGAACCAAATAGTAGACTATCCGGACGTCGAAGCCTTAGCAGCTTTCAAGCACAGTGTTCGAGACGAATGGCTCGCCAGACACGTCGGCCAAGAAAAGCCGAGAACAATGGCAGCATTAACAAGCCTCATGACCCGCTTTTGCGTGGGAGAGGACAGCTGGTTAGCCCGATGCAGCACCAGCGACCCAAGTACATCCAAAGTTAGGGACGGAAACGGGAAATCACGACGCAGCAAAAACAAGTGGCGGAATAAAGAAGATAGCCCGAAGAGCATGGCGGTAAACGCCGGATTCAGCAGCTCTCGGCCAGCGCAGCAAAAGCCACCCCCCAAAGGTAACAGAGACGAACTGTCCAGCCTAAACAAGATTCTGGACCAAATATGTCAAATCCATAGTACCCCCAACAAACCTGCAAATCATACCCATAGAGAATGTTGGGTCTTCAAGTAGTCTGGCAAGCTCAACGTCGAACATAAGGGGCAGGATACACCAAGCGAAGACGAGGACGAGCCTCGCAAGCAAAGCACTGGGAACAGAAGAAATTCCCATCAGAAGTCAAAACAGTCAACGTGTCATATGTGATAAAGGGGAAAAACAAAGCGGCACTCCCAGAGACACATGCCCAGGGCCTATAACCGCGGAGTTCTGCCACTGGTCGTCCCAACCGATCGCTTTTCACCATCGGGATTACTCAGCAAGTGTCCGGCATGCAGGATGGGCTGCCTTGGTATTAGACCCAATAATTGATGGATACCACTTCACACGAGTCCTGATGGACGGCGGCAGCAGTCTAAAGCTGATATATCAGGACACAGTCCACAACATGGGGATAGACCCAGCAAAAATTAACCATAGCGACACTACCTTTAAAGGAGTAGTGCCAGGCCCAGAAGCCCATTGCACGGTCTCCCTGCTACTAGAGGTTATATTTGGCTTCCCCGATAACTTCCGCAGCGAAAAATTAACCTTCCACATCGCTCCATTCCAAAGCGGCTATCAAGCACTACTCGGACGCGAAGCTTTCGCTCGCTTTAACGCAATACCACACTACGCATCCCTCATGCTTAAGATGCCCGGTCCATGCGACATCATTACAATAAATGGAAATATTGAGCACTCCTTGCGCGCGGAAGACCGTGCAGCTGCCTTGGCAGCCGCACACTAAATGGCCTCACTAACTAAAGCACCTGACAGGTCGTTAGGATCACGGACACGGTTGGACGAGTCCGGCGCAGTTATATGTAATTGATACAGGTTTGATGGCTATACCTGTCACATCCCTAGTTCTGGTATGATCCTAGACTAGCTAGTCATTTGTGCATCATGTTTAAATTCCACTTAAATTTGAAATGGGGATTTGTGAAACCCTCATAAATCATTTCTGGAAATGACCCAGATAAAAAGTGATCCAAAAAGGACCAAGAAAATGTTCATGTTGCTCTCTGAAAATATTGGTCAGAGGTAAAATTCGAACCAATAATTTTGGGAGCCCATAAATATTTATTTTGGCCTTTTGGAATTAATACAATAATTATTTGCCTTGGATATATATATGTGATACATTTTATATATGTCCAAAAATTCAGGTTTTTGCTGAGGGGCTTTGGAATAATCCAACTAGTCCCGACAAGAATTATCAGAAGCAACAAAAATGATTTAGTGTCTAAAACTAAATCAAACAAATTACAGAAAATGCAAAACAGAAGAAAAAGAGAGGGGAAAACACTTACCTGGCCTCCCTGTAGCCAGGCCCAGCTTCTCTCGGACCAGCCCACCAGCCCAACCGCCAGGAGCTTCTTCAAGATCCTGCCAGTAGGAGCTGTTGCGTGCCAGCCTCACAGCCGACCGCGGCCACGTCTCCCCGCCACCTCCTGCTTCCTTCCCCGTCCTTGACCGGGCGCCTGGAGACGCCCGAGCCCCACCTGGTCCTTCCCCTCTCTCGCAGCTCACTATCCCTTCCCCTGCTCTCTCTCTGTAGCACGCCTGAACGGGTCCGTCGCCGCCGTTCGCTGCCCCCGTGACCACCGTGGTCTTCTCGCCCCTTCCCCGTGTCCAAAAGCTCCGTGACGACGCACAGCTCCTCCATGCGGAAGATCCCAAACCCAGGAGCACCATGGTGATGCCTTCGAGCTCGTCTTCCACCTCGGGCGCCGCCAATCACCGCCGGCGATTCGCGACGTCTGGCGCGCCCCCGAGCCCGCTGACCTTCTCTTCCGACCCCCGGTGAGCCCTGCCGTCTTTCCCCTCTCTTCTTGCTGCCGAACGCGTCTCCTAACCATGCTCTTCACCGGAGCCGAAAGCTTCCGCCTGCCGGCCATGTCACCGCCGTCGCCGCAGCCGCTCAGGCTCAAAGCCGAGCGCGTCACCGTGCTCAGCACAGCTCCACGGGCCCAGAGCAACCAACCGTTGCTCCTGCCGTGCACCATAGCGATGTTTGCATCATCACCCGAACTCCGGCCACCGCCGCGAGCTTGCCTCCGGCGAGCTTGGGCCACCTCAGCCCCTGCCGTTTGCACAAATGGATGTGGGCGAGTCCCAGCTCCACGTAGATGCCCTCCGCCGGCCATTTGGTCGCCGGAGGAGGAATCCCGAGCCCCTCCACCGTCTCTGGCCTTGCCGGTGACGAGCGCTGGGTCAGCTCCGGCGTGGGTTGATCACCACAGCCCAGTTTGACCTCCCCCCTCTCTCTCTCACTGACTTGCGGGCCCCACCCGACTAATTACCTTAGTTAGCACTAATTAACTAACTAGGTTAGCTGCTATAGTCACTGACTAGTGGGCCCTGCCCAGTTAGTTAGGACTAACTAACTTAGTTAGTTGACTGGGTCACTGACCAGTGGGACCCACTGGTCAGGTTTGACCTGGTCAGCCCTGTTGACTCGCTTACGTCATGCTGACATGGTGCTGGCGCAGTTATTCTTTTTCTGGAATTATTTTAACTCGGGAAATTCCAGAATATTGCCTAAACTTCAAAAAATCAGAATAATTCAACCGTAGCTCAGAATGAAATAAATTATATATGAAAAATTATCAAAAAATGCAAGGAATCCATTTATGCCAGTTACATGCATGAAAAACCAACTTATACATGCTGTATAAGTGAAAACATAATATGGGTGTGAGGCCGCAAAGTGATATGAAGTGTTACATGCTAGATCTGTGTGACTTAGGATCGGGGTCCCGAAAATACCCTTATTAGAATACAAGGGGCTCAACGCGCGCAAACAAGTGGCAATTAGGCTCACCTTTACTCACCTCGAACTGTACATATTTTCGTTAGTACAACCTACCTTTTTGCATGACAACTAAAGTTCCTCTCTTTTACAGATGACCATCGTGCTACGCCCGTCCAGGATACGGCACAACGGAGACATAGGCGCAGACGTGCAGCAGGGACCCGTTCTAAGGATTCTTTTTAGATTAAGACCCTGCGTAAACCTTTTTTACTGTCTCTGGTTGATACACATCCCTCGGATTCTCAGTACAATTGAGAAGGATGCTAACGTATTGGCATGTGGCCACATCTATTACACGTACCTGGACTCCAGGGGCCTATTACAAAGGGCAATGTTTAGGCCCGGTCTACACCATAAAGACCGAATACCTTAGGGAGTGTTCGGCATTGCGAGTTAGGCCTTATATGCATCAGCTCCGAATAATGTCTTTGGTCAAATGTTGGGTTTGCCCGGCTCCTATGCTTTGCTGCCTTACGTTCCGCTCTATCGGCTAAGGCGGCACCAGGAGAACTACTGCGATTGTGCCCTGGTTCATCCGGATGAGCACCTCAGTAGAGAAAGCCGAAAACTGACTGTCATGATATAGCGAGAGACTGCAAAAGTATAAATAAAGCCTTGATATACTTAATAAAACATTGTTTTTACAATGGGAATACATGTCACTCAAACATAATATTCTTCGAGCACTAGGCCTCTATCGAACGAGCGCCTTCAAGAACTTCTTCAAAATAGTGCTCGACAGCCACTCGGCCTATGGCCGAACCCTGCGCCGCTAGAGTGGTGGCATCCATCTCCGCCCAGTATGTTTTGACACGAGCAAGGGCCATCCGCGAGCCTTCTACGCACGCCGACCTCTTCATCACATTGATGCACGGCACCGCATCAAGGAACTGCTGACCAAACTAAAATAGATGTTCGACTTTGGCCTTTCCGGCCACAGATGATCCACAACAGACCTCATGGCGAGCCCGGACAGTCTATTTAGTTCAACCATTCGGCAAGCCGATCAGTCAATGGAAGCGGACGCTCTGGAACGTTAAATTGTGACCAGAATAGCTTGTCCACTTCACGATCTGTTTGACCTTGGAAGTATTCGGCCGCATCGACAGCACTTGTCGCCAAGTCCAGATATGCGTCCGCCGAACTCCACAGCCGGTCCAGAGGGGCATACCGAGGATCCCCAAACTTCCTCCGCAGCATAAAGGGTTTCCCAGCCGCGATATCCCCGGCTTGACGCAGCTCCTCCTTGTTTGCTCTCATCGCAGAGCGGGTGTCTTTGGTCGCCATCTTGGCCTTTTCTAGGTCTGTCGCCTTCGCCCGGTTTTCTTCTTCAAGAAGCTGGTAGCGGTCGGCAGTATCTTTTAACTTTACAGCCATCTTGGCCATTTTCTTCTTGCTCTCGCAATGTGCGGCCTTTTCAGCTCTTAACTCTTCAGCCGCCTTTAAAGCGGTCGCATTGCTACTTCTTGCTTACTCCTTGGCTCGGGCAAGCTCCGCCCGAAGGGTCTCCACGCTGGTCGCTCCATCTGCAGTCACAACATATTAAAGATACTGGCATCATGCTGCTCTTATTATGTGACGATCACCAGGAAGGCCACTCACCCCATGCCTCGTCAAGCCGCTCATTGACAAGCATGATGTCGGTATCTGCCGCATCCAACGGCCGCTTTATTTTGGCATACCCAATAGTCCGGCTAGCCACCGGAGCCTCCATCACCTGCACATAAAGGCAATTTTGTTATTACCTGGGACTATGATCCTCCGTTTGTCGCCGTTTTCGACGACAACCAGAGTCTCAGGGGCTACTATCTACACAGGGCACATCTAAAAATGTGCGGTACTTCCAAAAATATACATCATTTCACGTACCTCAAAGCCCGTCAGTAGACTCATAAAGGCTTCATGCAGCCCGCTTTCGGCGGACGAAATCCTTTCAATCACTGTACCTTTTGATTACTTACAGCTCGTTAGAGGGCTGATCCCCGCGCAGACATTGTGCGGCAAGAACACCCTTTGGGGCAGGACCCTCTGGCGGAGATTTCTTCTCCCGTTTGGAAACCTTGATTTCCGGATCTTCGGAGGTAGTCCTTTTCCTTCCTCGAGGAGAGGGAGTGTCAGACTCTTCCTCTTGGTTATCCTCCCTCGTGGAGGCGCTCGTTCCCTCGGATGGAATAGGTAGCGATGGAGGCCCGCTTTCGCCCTCTTTATTCCCCCCTTCATTTTCCTTCGAGGGCACCGGACAAGGCGCTGGCTCGAGCATCTTTTCCAGCACCGGATTGTCCAAGCCTTCAGGAAGGGGGCCGAACACCGGATCATCTTCGCCGTTGTTATCCAGTCCTGGTCAAAGAGAGATTTTTCAGGATGATGTCATGATAAATGGAAGGACGGTGTGTTCGGCCATAGGATTACTTACTTGCGCAGCAGTGTGGTGGCTGCTTAGGCCCACATCCTCGGTGGTGTTCGGACACTCTATTTGGGGTCCGAAGAACGATTTGTACATCTCCTCGTGCATCAGGCCGAGGAAATTCTGAATAGTGCACGGTCCTTCCCGGTTGAATTCCCACATGTGGAGGGGCCGACGTTTGCAAGGCTGGACTCAACGAACCTGCATGACTTGCATCACCATAACCAGACTGAAATCTCCCTCGAAGAGATCTCGGATGCGGCTCTGCAGTATGAGCACGTCCTTAGCTGGGCCCCAGCTTAGCTCCCCTGCTGATCCATGACATCAGTTGTAGTGGAGGGCCCGAGCGAAAGGTGGGGGTAGCTACCCACTTGGCACTTCGGGGAGTTGTGACGTAAAACCACTCCCGTTGCCACAATTCGGACACCTCTGGAAAGGAACCCTCTAGCCATGGAGCATCAGCGATTTTGCTTATTAAAGCACCTCCGCACGTTGCGTACTATCCCTCGACCATCTTCGGCTTCACATCGAAGGTATTGAGCCACAAGCCAAAGTGAGGGGTAATGCAGAGGAAGGCCTCATAGACGACAATAAATGACGAGATGTGGAGAAGGGAATCCGGGGCCAGATCATGAAAACCTAGCCCGTAATAGAACATCAGACCCCTGACAAAGGGATCCAGAGTGAGGCCTAGTCCTCGGAGGAAGTGGGAGACGAACACGACGTTCTTGTTGGGTTCGGGAGTAGGGACGACCTCCCCTCGGGCGGGCAGCCTATGCGAAATTTCGGCGGTCAGATATCTGGCTTCCGTCAAATTCTTGATATCCTCCTCCGTGATGGAGGAAGGCATCCACCGGCCTTGAAGGCTGGATCCGAACATGATTGAAGGTCCGAAGCACCTGACCTGGGCTTTGGGTGTTAGAACTCGGGACGTGGAAAGGATTCGATTGAGCACGGGAGGGAAGAAGTAAAGGCCTTGTCCCTTTATAAAGAGGGTGAATATCAAGCGTCCTCCTCGTGGCCGTTTGGGACTTGGCTAAAATCTAGGAGTCCTAGGCACAGTTGAGTTACCCACGTCAGTATTGATGAGAATCCCGTAATAAGGGGAACACAATCTCTACTTTGACAAGACGTGTCAAGAAACCGCCTCGCGTTATGTGCGGGGCTAGTTAACGAAAAACGGTTCGAATAATTACCGGGTCATGGCATGATGTCATGCTGCCAAAACGTGTCAGCAGATTGGATTTGTGGAAATATTATTCTCTCTACGGTGGTATCTGGAACTTATTTTGCAGGGTCGGAAACTATCCTTGTATTCAAACTTCTCTGTGGTGTATTCGGAGGAGGAACCCGCCTTGCAATGCCGAAGACAACACTGCGCGCTGGATTCATCGTCATTGAAGACTGGTTCAGGGGCTACTGAGGGAGTCCTGGATTAGGGGGTCTTCGGACAGCCGGACTATATCCTTTGGCCGGACTGTTGGACTATGAAGATACAAGATTGAAGACTTCGTCCCATGTCCGGATGGGACTCTACTTGGCGTGGAAGGCAAGCTAGGCAATACGGATATGTATATCTCCTCCTTTGTAACCGACCTTGTGTAACCCTAGCCCCCTCTGTGTCTATATAAACCAGAGGGTTTTAGTCCGTAGGACAACATACAATCATACCATAGGCTAGCTTTTAGGGTTTAGCCTCTCCGATCTCGTGGTAGATCAACTCTTGTACTACTCATATTATCAAGAATAATCAAGCAGGACGTAGGGTTTTACCTCCATCAAGAGGGCCCGAACCTGGGTAAAACATCGTGTCCCCTGCCTCCTGTTACCATCCGCCTTAGACGCACAGTTCGGGACCCCCTACCCGAGATCCGCCAGTTTTGACACCGACAGGGGGTCTCCGGACAGACGGACTATATCCTTTGGCCGGACTATTGGACTATGAAGATATAAGATTGAAGACTTCGTCCCGTGTCCGGATGGGACTCTACTTGGCGTGGAAGGCAAGCTAGGCAATTCGGATACGTATATCTCCTCCTTTGTAACCGACCTTGTGTAACTCTAGCCCCCTCCGATGTCTATATAAACCAGAGGGTTTTAGTCCGTAGGACAACATATATCATACCATAGGCTAGCTTCTAGGACTTAGCCTCTCCGATCTCGTGGAAGATCAACTCTTGTAATACTCATATCATCAAGAACAATCAAGCTGGACGTAGGGTTTTACCTCCATCAAGAGGGCCCGAACCTGGGTAAACATCTTGTCCCCTGCCTCATGTTACCACCCGCCTTAGACGCACAATTCAGGACCCCTACCCGAGATCTGCCGGTTTTGACAACGACATTGGTGCTCTCATTGAGAGTTCCACTGTGTCATCACCATAAGGCTCGATGGCTCCTTCGATCATCGCTAGTGATGCGGTCCAGGGTGATGTTTTCCTCCCTGGAAAGATCTTCGTATTCGGCGGCTTTACACTGCGGGCCAACTCGCTTGTCCATCTGGAGCAGATTGAGAGCTACGCCCCTGGCCATCCGGTCAGATTTGGAAACTTGAATTACACGGCCGATATCCGCGGAGACTTGATCTTCGACGGATTCGATCCCATGCCGGACGCGCCGCGCAGTCACGACGAGCAAGACATAACTCTACCGTCGGACAGTGTTCGGGAGATCGCATCCGCATCTACTCCGGCCTTTAATCCGGAGCAAGTCGCGTCATCCGAGAGAGGAGGGATGGACCCTGCCATAGAGGCCGCACTCTCAATGGCGATAGAGCGGGATACTGACTTCACCCCCTACGAGAGTCGTGTCACCGAACCACTGGATTCATCTCCGGCCACGGACTCCGAGCCGCTCATATCCATACCCGTCGAGTCTGACTGGGTGCCGATCATGGAGTTCACCTCCGCGGACATCTTTCAGCACTCACCCTTCGGGGATGTGCTAAATTCATTAAGGTCTCTCTCCCTGTTAGGAGAACCTTGGCCGAACTATGTCCGGCTAGAATGGGATGCAGACAACAAAGAAATTTGCTGCCCACCCACCACCCACTTAGTAGCCACTGTCGACGACTTAACCGACCCGCTTGACTTCGACTCCGAAGACATCAACGGTATGGACGATGATGTAGGAGACAAACCGGAACCACCGCCCACAGGGCGCTGGACCGCTACTCCATCACATAACGTATACATGGTGGACACCCCCAACGAAGCCAATGGCAATGAAAAAGCGGAGGATGACCCCTCCAAGAAGCAACCCAAGCGCCGACATCAGCGACGCCGCTCTAAGTCCCGCCATAGCAAAAACAGCGACAATAATAGTCCACGCGACTCTGGAGGATACGACAACTGCACCACCCTGGTGGCAGAAAATGATCAAGATGCAAACTGAAACATACTACGAATCCGACGTCCGAACGTGATGACACCAAAGATAAGCCTCATCAATCCCCGTCTAGGGAAGAAAATAGTCCGGACGAAGATGAACCCATCATCCCGGAAACACACTTGGAGCAAGAGAACCTCCGCAGAAGGCTTACTGCCACAGCGAGAAGCCTGAAGAAATAGAAGCAAAGGCTCAAGGTCGCACAAGATACGCTCAACAACAAGTGGAACAAAGTAACAAATTATGGTGGAAGTTACCATCCAAATAGCTATCCAAAGCGCAAGCTATTACCAGAATTCGACGATGAGGCCTTAGAGCCCATACAGCCGAAAAGTGATATGGCCAACCGGCCGGATCCACCACCCTATGAACACGATAGAGCAGCTAACAAAGTCTCGCATAAGTCAACACACGTTCTACGTGAGAATTTGCGTCAAAAATCTAGCGCGACCAGATCTATCTATGGACCTAGGAAGCGCGCTACGGTACACAACCAACACCGAATAATACAACCGTCCGAACACTATGGCGCATCCAAATAGAGGGGTGCCGCACACCCATTATGTTTCACTTATGAGGTGCTGGATCACGAATTCCCAGAGGGATTCAAACCGGTGAACATAGAGGCGTATGACGGAACCATAGACCCAGGAGTCTGGATAGAGGACTTCATCCTCCATATTCATATGGCTCGCGGAGACGATCTCCATGCCATTAAATACTTGCCCCTCAAGCTTAAAGGGCCAGCTAGACACTAGCTGAAAAGCCTCCCCGAAAACTCAATTTTAAGTTGGGAGGAGCTCGAGGACGCTTTCCGAGCCAATTTTCAAGGGACTTATGTCCGACCTCCGGATGCAGACGATTTAAGTCATATAATCCAACAGTCCCGAGAATCCGCCAGAAAGCTTTGGAACAGGTTCCTCACCAGAAGAACCAAATAGTCGACTGTCCGGACGTTGAAGCCTTAGCATCTTTTAAACACAGCGTCCGAGACGAATGGCTCGCCAGACACCTCGGTCAAGAAAAACCGAGAACAATGGCAGCCCTAACAAGCCTCATGACCCGCTTTTGTGTGGGCGAGGACAGCTGGTTGGCCCGTAGCAGCACCAGCGACCCAAGCACATCCGAAGTAAGGGATGGCAATGGTAAACCACGACGCAACAAAAACAAGCGTCGAAGTAAAGAAGGTAGCCCAGATAACACGGCGGTAAACGCCGGATTCAGGGGCTCCCGACTAGGTCAGCGGAAAAAGCCTTTCAAAGGCAGCAGAGAAGGATAATCTGGCCTAAACAAAATTCTTGACAAACTCTGTCAGATTCACGGCACCCCAGACAAACCTTCAAATCATACCCACAGAGAATGTTGGGTCTTCAAACAGGCCGGTAAGCTAAACGCGGAACGCAAAGGGGAAGAGACACCAAGCGAAGACGAGGATGAGCCTCGCCAGCAAAGCGCCGGAGGACACAAAAAGTTCACACCGGAGGTTAAAACAGTAAACGTGATCCATGTGACAAAGAGGAGAAGCAATCACGCTCTCCGATGCACACGCGCCATAGAGCCCGTCACCCCTAGGTCAAAGCCCTGGTTGGCCTGCCCGATCACTTTTGAACGTAGAGATCACGATACGCATATCCGGCGCGAATGACTGACGGCCTTGGTGTTAGACCCAATAATAAATGGGTACCATTTCACAAGGGTCCTCATGGACGGCGGCAGTGATTTAAATCTGATATATCAGGACACAGTCCGCAAAATGGGGATAGACCCAACACAAATAAGCCACAGTAATACTACCTTCAAGGGAGTAATACCAGGCCAAGAGGCCCACTACACAGGCTCTCTACTACTAGAGGTGGTATTCGGTTCTCCCTATAACTTCCGAAGTAAAACGTTAACTTTTCACATCGCTCCATTCCAAAGTGATTTTCAAGCAGTACTCGGAAGGGCGGCTTTCGCTCGTTTTAACGTAATACCACATTATGCTTTTCTCAAGCTCAAGATGCCCGGTCGACGAGGCGTCATTACAGTTAGCGGAAACACCAACCGTTCTTTACGTACGGAAGAGGATGCGGCGGCTCTAACAGCCGCACACTAGACGGCCTCACCAACCAGAAAAAATGGCAGGTCGTGAAGACCACGAACACGGTTAGACGAGTCCGGCGTTCCATCATACATGCATGATATTGGTTTTTGAACCGTCATAAAACGACACCAAGGGCTTCATGCATGTAATCAGGGCCAGCCCGGCTCAACTAGGCCTCTCAGGAATTTTGACAATTCAGTCTTCTTTTTGGCACGGCAACTTTCACCTAAGTTCTTTCCTTTTGCAGGTGACAATTGTGCTACACCCGTCCAGGACACGGCACAATGGAGACACAGGCGCAGACGTGCAGCAGGGACCCGCCCAAAGGTTTCTTTTTAGATTAAGGCCCTGCGTAAACCTTTTTTTACTGTCTCTTGTTGCTCATATCCTCCGGATACTCCACATGACCGAGAAGGATGCCGGCGTTATTGGCATGTGGCCACGCCAGGATTTTGCACGTACCTGGACACATGGGGTTTCTTATAAAGGGCATTGTTTAGCCTGGTATATGTTATAAAGACCAAACACCTTAAGGAGTGTTTGACGTCGCGAGTTTGGCCCTATATGCATCAGCTCCGAATCATGTATTTGGTCAAATGTTGGGTTTGCCCGGCTCCCATGTTTTGGTACCTTACGTTCCGTTATATTGGCTAAGGTAGCACTGGGAGAACTACTGCGATTGTGCTCTGGTTCATCCAGATGAGCACCTCAGTAGAAAAAGCCGAAAACTGACTGTCATGATATAGCAAGAGACTGGTCAACCACTCGATGACTAATCGATCTTCGGGAATCCTCCGCATTAACGAAGGGCCGTTTACGGGTCATGTATGTACGCGCCTCGTATTAGGACGAGCGCAGAAGTACCAGGGGCTATATAGTAGCCCCACTGTCAAACTCCTATGGCTAAGTGAAAGTGTTAAAGCAATATAGTCTGATTGCCTCGTTCGCTATGCTATCACCTCCTTAACGGACCAAGATGTTGGATCAAGTGTGGATATGCATCTTTTGCGAACACCCACGCATTATACGCGTGGGGGCGGAAGCCGACGACTGCAAACTTTTAGGTTATATACATATATACATAAACGGCCGCACAGGAGGCATCATAGTACTTTTGGGAAAAAGTATAAATACAACCTTGATTAATTCAGAAAAACATTGTTTGTTCAATGGGACTACATGTCACTGGAAATAATAGTCTTCGAGCACTGAGACTCTATCGAACGAGCGCCTTCAAGGACTTCTTCAAAGTAGTGCTCAGCAGCCACTCAGCCTATGGCCGAGCCCTATGCCGCAACAGTGGTGGACTCCATCTCCGCCGAGTATGTTTTGACAAGGGCAAGGGCCATCCGTGCACCTTCTATGCACGCCGATCTCTTTACAGCATCAATGCATGGCACAACGTCAAGGAATTGTTGCACTAAGCTAAAGTAGCTATTCGGCCTTGGCCCTCCCGGCCACAGGTGATCCACAACGGACCTCATGGCAAGTATGGACAAACTATGGAGCTCGGCCCAACCGGTCAATCACTCATTCAGCAGCAGCGGACGGACACGAGCGTGAAACTGTGACCAGAACAGCTTTTCCACTTCGGGACCTTTTTGATCCTTGAAGTACTCGGCTGCATCAGCAGCACTTGCAGCCAAATCCATGTACGCGTCCGCAGAACTCCATAGCCGGTCCAGAGGAGCATACTTCGGATCTCCGAACTTAGTCCGCAACAAGAAGGGCTTCCCAGACACGATATCTGCAGCTTGATTCAGCTCCTCCTTCGTCGCTTTAATTTTGGAGCAGGCTTCCTTGGCAGCCACCCGGGCCTTCTCCAGGTCCGTCGCCTTCGCCCGGTTTTCTTCTTCAAGAACCCGGTAACGGTCAGCAGCATCTTTTACCTCTACAGCCATCTTGGCTATTTTTTTCCTTGCTCTCGCAATGCGCGGCCTGTTCGGCCCTTAACTCTTCGGCTGCCTGTAAAGCGGCAGCATTGCTACTCCTTGCTTGCTCCTTGGCTCTGCCAAGCTCCGCCCGACGGGTATCCACGGTGGCAGCTCCATCTGCAGTCACAACATATTAAAGATACTGGCATCATGTTGCTCTTATTATGTGAAGATCACCAGAAAAATCACTCACCATGTGCCTCGTCAAGCCGCTTGTTGACAAGCACGATGTCGGCATCTGCCGCATCCAGTTGCCGCTTTAGTTCGGCAAACCCATCAGTCCGGCTAGCCACCGGAGCTTCAACCACCTGCACATAAAGGCGGTCTGGTTATTACCTGGGACTATGATCCTCTGTTTGTCGCCGTTCTCGATGACAACCAGAGTCTCAAGGGCTACTATCTGCATGGGCATACCTAATGTATGAGGTACTGTTAAAGGCATACATTATTTCACATACCTCGAAGCCTTTCATCAGACTCATAAAAGCTTCGTGCAAACCGCTTTCGACGGATGAAATCCTTTCAATTACCGTACCCATTAGCGTATGATGTGCTTCCGAGACAACAACTTGCCCCAGAAGATCCTTCAGCGCATCCGAGTACAAATTGTACGGACCCTTGCTGTCGCTCTCCTCAGGAGCCAGATACTGGGGATGCCGGGCAGCCAAAGGGTTATCCTTTGGCCCTACTAGATCCGGAGATACCCTTCGTGACGACACGTCAAGGTCGCCCGCTTCTTGAGCTGGGGAGTCCGGGGGAGGGGTTTCGCTCCCCATCATCTCCGGAAGAAGATCCCCCGAAGATGAGCTCTGTCGAGAAGGGCTGCGATCCGGACTACAATTTATAAGTATCATCTAGATTTGGGATAAAGTGGGGAGAGGCTCACCACGCTAGGACGTAAGGAGGATGCAGCCATCAGTGCGTGAGCTCGTCCATGCGATGTAGGATATGTTGCAAGGGCCAAGGGGGTGCTGGACTTGCTGCTGCACCTCATCCAACAAAGAGAGCTCATTGGGAACGGCTGCATCGAGGAGGAGGACGTCTTGTACGCCACTGGATGGGTGGAGAAGGCAATAGGCATTAGTGGCATAGAAATCAACCCTAATAAATAGTTCAAATTTGACAGCACAAGAAAAAGAGAAACAAAAACCACATGCGAGAAAGCAGCAGGACCATTCATTCAGGGAACAGAAGAGGTAGCAAAAGCAGCAGCAGGTAATCCTTATGACTAGAGGCTAAGTATCCATCGTTGGCTCCACTGGCGAATAAAAAGTAGCACAATTAACTTGTCATATAATCTAAACATTTAAAGTTCAAGTCCAGATTTGATGTTATATAGCTAAAGAGCAGCTGCAATAGCAAATGTCCAGGATACAAAATGTTAATCCTTCCAACAGGAAGTATACTTTTTATATCCCAAGGTACTGATGTTATGTAGGCAAACTAAAATTTTAATGTACTAATTCTTTGAACGAGAAGTATATGTCTAGGACCTTACCACAAAGCCAAAACCAGCACAATAGCAGAGGTAAGCATTACAGGGAACCACAAACTAGTGAGCAACAGGCCCCAATGTAGTTCCCATACACATGGATGTATTAGTATCACACAGAACATTTGCACGCAAGAGATCGGATTATTTTTCTAGAAAAATGCAAGACTGTAGTTAATGGAAGAAGTCCTTTCTACAGAAAAATATACATGCTCGGCAGTACTGATGTTGTAGAGATACCGAATCAATAATATAAAAGTTTCATTGTTGACGTTGTACGGACAAAGATTCATGGATGACTGGTGTCCCAGTAGTTAAGATACTGAATAGATATTATTAAAGTATTAGTGCTTATGTTGTATAGATTAATAACAGATTCCACACAGAAATGTATAAAATGTTCAGAGCAATTCCACACTACTTCATCACATTCTAGCCGAACAAGACATCTTTCTGAACTTATCTACACACTGAGCTTCTGTACATAGGCTACACAATCAACTTGCCATATAATATAAACATATAAAGTCAAGTCAGATTTGATATTATGTAGCTATGTAGTTAAAGAGCAGCTGCAATAACAAATTTTCAGGATATAAAATGTTAATCCTTCCAACAGGTAGTATATTCCAAGGTACTGATGTAACGTAGACACTAAAATTTTAAAATACTAATTCTTCGAATGAGAAGTATATGTCAAGGACCGGACTACAAAGCCAACTCCACCATGATAGCAGAGGTAAACATTATAGGGGAAACACAAACTAGTGAGCTACAGGCCCAATGAACTACACATACACGCGAATGTATTATTATCTCACAGAGTACATTTGCACGAAAGAGATCATCTTTTTTCTTTTTATAAAAATGCAAGACTGTAGTTAATGGAAGGGAAGTCATTTACCCAATGCCAGCAAGTGTTGTGTTACAAAGATTTGAGATTTCTACATACAAAAATGCATGCTCGGCAGTGTGCACTGTGAAAACTGTATGCTGCTGCTACATTTAACTATGCCTAGAACTCAACCCATAAATTACTTGAGCACTAATTGTTATTTTTATTTGAAAATATTCTATTAGGTTGAGCACGGTCATGCACCTACATCCAGTCATCCACACTAGCTAAGCAATATCAACAATATAAACAAATCCACACAGCAGCAGCACCAACGCAAGAGATGATTGGTACTTGACCAGCAAGCATACAGCATCAACCAATCGATAGAGAGGAAGAGGGAGGGAGCGAGCAGGGGAAGAACAACCTGGGGACGAGAAGCTCGCGGTGGAGTAGCTAGGCGGCGAGGTCAGGGAAGGAAAACACCCAACCTCCGTCCGGCCATGGTATTGAGTGCCTCACCTGCGACCAACCAGAGCAGTAGGAAAACACATCAACCATGGAGATCCATCTATCGATTTAGGGGTGGGATTGGGAACTGGAGAGGCGGTACCGTCCGGGATTAGCGCCATGGACCACGTGGAGAAGGAAGAGGAGGCCAACCTTGGTGCAGAACAACGCGGAGAAGGAGCCGACCTTTGGCTCTGCTCGGGCGGATCCGGAAGCAGCGCCGCAAATCGGGAAGCGCCTTGGCCTGCTCGTTCTGGTGGCCGCCTAGTTTAAGGAGAGAAGGTGAGAGCAGGGGATGGGGGAGAGGGTGGGGTCGGTGGTGGTGGCGGTTGGGGAGGGGGGCACCGAGGTTGCCGGTGGTGGAGGCGGACGAGGGAGAGGGAGATGGATAGGGTTGAATTGGGGGATGGAGGATGGAGAAGAAGATGGGGAGCAGCGGTGGTGGAGGAGGTCAACCACCATTGGGCCATGTGCCTACCGTGTGATCTGAGGGAGTGGACGGTTGTGATGCGTGATCCGCGAGAAGGGTGGATTGATCAATCAGGATTCAGCATACGCACCACACCGGATACATGCCACATAAGCACGAGCCATCGGTGACGGTCCTGCTTAGGTCCACATGGTCTGTCCATGACGTTTTCCATGACAGTCTTTTATTATCCGTCATAATGGGGCATCATTTCAGTGGCCATTCGCATCCTGTTGATCCGTGACAATTTCTGTGACGACCCGAAGGGACCGGTGCTGTATCTATGATGGTTTTCAGGAACGTCACCAGAATTCCGTCATGGATTAACAGATTTCTTGTAGTGTATCCATGGGTATTATTATATGATATGCATCACACAATCTCAGATTCATCTATTCAAACCAACACAAAGTACTTCAAAGAGTGCCCCAAAGATTCTACGAGAGAGTCAAGACGAAAACATGTGCCAACCCCTATGCATAGGTTCATGGGCGGAACCCGCAAGTTGATCACCAAAACATACATCAAGTGGATCATAGGATACCCCATTGTCACCACAGGTATCCCACGCAAGACATACATCAAGTGTTCTCAAATCCTTAAAGACTCAATCCGATAAGATAACTTCAAAGGGAAAACTCAATCCGTTACAAGAGTGTAGAGGGGGAGAAACATCATAAGATCCAACTATAATAGCAAAGCTCGCGACACATCAAGATCGTACCACCTCAAGAACACGAGAGAGAGAGAGAGATCATACACATAGCTACTGGTACATACCCTCGGCCCCGAGGGAGAACTACTCCCTCCTCGTCATGGAGAGCACCGGGATGATGAAGATGGCCACTGGAGAGGGATTACCCCTCCGACAGGGTGCTGGAACGGGTCTAGATTGGTTTTCGGTGGCTACAGAGACTTCTGGCGGCGGAACTCCCGATCTATTGTGCTCCCCGATCGTTTTAGGATTTATGGATATATATATATAGGCGGAAGAAATACGTCATGGGAGCCACGAGGGACCCACGAGGGTGGAGTGCGCGCCCTAGGGGGGTGGGCGTGCCCCCTGCCTCGTGGCTCCCTCGTTTCTTTCCTGACGTGCACTCCAAGTCTATCGGGTAGCTTTCCTTCCAAAAATAACTTCTCTAGAAGGTTTCATTCCGTTTCGACTCCGTTTGATATTCCTTTTCTTCGAAACAATGGAACAAGGGAAAAACAGGAACTGGCACTGGGCTCTGGGTCAATAGGTTAGTCCCAAAAATAATATAAAAGTGTTTAATAAAGCCCATAAACATCCAAAACACATAATATAATAGCATGGAACAATCAAAAATTATAGATGCGTTGGAGACGTATCAGCATCCCCAAGCTTAATTCCTGCTCGTCCTCGAGTAGGTAAATGATAAAAACAGAATTTTTGATGTGGAATGCTACTAGGCATAATTTCAATGTAATTCTTCTTAATTTGGGTATGAATATTCAGATCCGAAAGATTCAAGATAAAAGTTCATATTGACATAAAAATACTAATAATTCAAGCAGACTAACTAAGCAATTATGTCCTCTCAAAATAACATGGCCAAAGAAAGTTCATCCCTACAAAATCATATAGTTTAGTCATTCTTCATTTTCGTCACACAAGAATGTTCTCATCATGCACAACCCCGATGACAAGCCAAGCAATTATTTCATACTTTAGTAATCTCAAACTCATAAACCTTCACGCAATACATGAGTGCAAGCCATGGACATAGCACTATGGGTGGAATAGAATATGATGATGGGGGTTATGTGGAGAAGACAAAAAAGGAGAAAGTCTCACATCAATGAGGCTAATGAATGAGCTATGGAGATGCCCATCAACTGATGTTAATGCGAGGAGTAGGGATTGCCATGCAACGGATGCACTAGAGCTATAAATATATGAAAGCTCAACAATAGAAACTAAGTGGGTGTGCATCCAACTTGCTTGCTCACGAAGACCTAGAGCACTTGAGGAGGTCCATCATTGGAATATACAAGCCAAGTTCTATAATGAAAGATTCCCACTAGTATATGAAAGCGACAAAACAAGAGACTCTCTATCATGAAGATTATGGTGCTACTTTGAAGGATAAGTGTGGCAAAGGATAGTAGCATTGTCCCTTCTCTCTTTTTCTCTCATTTTTTTGTTTTTTTTGGGCCTTCTCCCTTTTTTATGGCCTTTCTCTCTATTTTTTTTATTCCTCACTTGGGACAATGCTCTAGAAAATGATAATCATCACACTTCTATTTATTTACAACTCAATGATTACAACTCGATACTAGAACAAAGTATGACTCTATATGAATGCCTCCGGCGGTGTACCGGGATATGCAATAAACCAAGAGTGACATGTATGAAAGAATTATGAATGGTGGCTTTGCCACAAATACTATGTCAACTACATGATCATGCTAAGAAATATGACAATGATGAACGTGTCACGATAAACGGAATGGTGGAAAGTTGCATGGCAATATATCTCGGAATGGCTATGGGAATGCCATAATAGGTGGGTATGGTGGCTGTTTTGAGGAAGTATAAGGAGGTTTATGTGTGAAAGAGCGTATCATATCACGGGGTTTGGATGCACCGGCGAAGTTTGCACCAACTCTCAATGTGAGAAAGGGCAATGCATGGTACCGAAGAGGCTAGCAATGATGGAAGGGTGAGAGTGCGTATAATCCATGGACTCAACATTAGTCATAAAGAACTCACATACTTATTGCAAAAATCTACAACTCATCAAAAACCAAGCACTAGTGCATGCTCCTAGGGGGATAGATTGGTAGGAAAAGACCATCCCTCGTCCCCGACCGCCACTCATAAGGAGGACAATCAAAGAACACCTCATGTTTCAAATTTGTTACATAACATTTACCATACGTGCATGCTACGGGGCTTGCAAACTTCAACACAAGTATTTCTCAAATTCACAACTACTCAACTAGCACGACTTTAATATCACTACCTCCATATCTCAAAACAATCATCAAGCATCAAACTTCTCTTAGTATTCAACACACTCATAAGAAAGTTTTTATTATATCCCTCTTGGATGCCCATCATATTAGGACTAAATCATAACCAAAGCAAATTACCATGCTGTTTAGGACTCTCAAAATAATATAAGTGACGCATGAGAGTTCATCTATTTCTATAAAATAAAACCATCGCCGTGCTCTAAAAAGATGTAAGTGAAGCACTAGAGCAACAACAAGCTACTCCGATAGATATAAGTGAAGATCAATGAGTAGTCGAATAATTATGCAACTATATGAAAACTCTCTAACATTTAAGAATTTCAGATCTTGGTATTTTATTCAAACATGAAGCAAAACAAAAGAAAATAAAATGACGCTCCAAGCAAAACACATATCATGTTGCGAATAAAAATATAGCTCCAAGTAAAGTCACCGATGAACGAAGACGAAAGAGGGGATGCCTTCTGGGGCATTCCTAAGCTTAGGCTTTTGGTTGTCCTTGAATATTACCTTGGGGTGCCTTGGGCATCCCCAAGCTCAGGCTCTTGCCAATCCTTATTCCATAGTCCATCGAATCTTCACCCAAAACATGAAAACTTCACAACACAGAACTTAACAGAAAACTCGTGAGCTCCGTTAGCGAAAGAAAACAAAACACCACTTCAAGATACTGTAATGAACTCATTCTTTATTTATATTGGTGTTAAACCTACTGTATTCCAACTTCTCTATGGTTTATAAACTCTTTTACTAGCCATAGATTCATCAAAATAAGCAAACAACACATGAAAAACAGAATCTGTCAAAAACAGAACAGTCTGTAGTAATCTGTATCAAACGTATACTTCTGGAACACATAAAAATCTCAAATAACTTGGTGGACCTGAGTAATTTTTCTATTAATCATCTACAAAAATAATTAACTCAATATCACTCTCCAATAAAAACTGGCAGCAATTCTCGTGAGCGCTAAAGTTTCTGTTTTTTACAGCATGATCGCAAAGACTTTCCCCAAGTCTTCCCAAAGGTTCTACTTGGCACAAACACTAATTAAACACAAAAAACACAACCATAACAGAGTCTAGATAAATTATTTATTACTAAACAGGAACAAAAAGCAAGGAACAAAAATAAAGTTGGGTTGCCTCCCAACAAGCGCTATCGTTTAACGCCCCTAGCTAGGCATAACGATTTCAATGATGCTCACATAAAAGATAAGAATTGTAACATAAAGAGGGAATCATGGAGAATATGACTAGCACATTTAAGCCTAACCCACTTCCTATGCATAGGGATTTTGTGAGCAAACAACTTATGGGAACAAGAATCAACTTGCATAGGAAAGTAAAACAAGCATAACTTTAAGATTTTAAGCACATAGAGAGGAAACTTGATATTATTGCAATTCCTACAAGCATATGTTCCTCCATCATAATAATTTTCATTAGAATCATGAATTAATTCAACAATATAACCAGCACCTAAATCATTCTTTTCATGATCTACAAGCATAGAAATTTTATTACTCTCCACACAAGCAAAATTCTTCTCAATCGGAATAGTGGGAGTATCATAAGAGACTCGAATACTATAAATTGTTTCCACATAAAAAGAGTAATGTTCAGAAAAAGGGTAATCATAATCATGAAAAGTTTTATAAATATAATCATCACTACTTTTTATAGCATATGTATCATCACAATAATTATCATAAGTAGCAACTTTGTTCTCATCATAATCGATTGAAACCTCTTCCAAGATAGTGGAATCATTACTAAATAAAGTCATGACCTCTGCAAATCCACTTTCATAATTATCACAATGAGATTCAACATCCTCCAAAATAGTGGGACTACTACTTCCTGAAGTTGACACTCTTCCAAACCCACTTTCATTAATATAATCATCATAAGTAGGAGGCATGCTATCATTATAACAAACTTGCATATCAAAACTTGGGAGACTAAAAATATCATCTTTATTAAACATAGCTTCCCCAAGCTTGGGACTAACAATAATTGCAGCAAATATATTCTCAAAAACATCATCTTCATCAAACATAGCATCCCCAAGCTTGGGCCTTTTCATATCATAAGCATAATCACTTTCATCATCAATAGTATGGATAGCACCAATAGTATAGCAATTATCATATTCTTTCAAGCAAGTGCCAATAAGATTTTCAAGATCATAAGAAGTATCGTTATCTTCCCAATCATAATCATCACAACAAGAAATATGCATAACGAGATCATCATGAAGTGCATCATCTTCCACAATTATATTTCATGAGGCACAAGAGTAATAGGAGCAAACATTATTTGGGAGAGATATCTTTTTACCTCCCTTCCTTTTTCTTTTCTTCTTCATCACCACATCATGTGTGGGTTCAATCCCCTTTTTGGAGCTCCTTATTAATGAGATTGGTTGAATAGAAGGCTCCTCCTTGTTACCTGATTCATCATAAGAAATAATAGGAGGATATTGGGAAGTCTCTTCCCTTTCATTAGTTTTCTCTTCATCTTCTATTTATTTTCTTTTCTTTATGTAGTTGGCAATATAAGGATTTTCAATACAATTCACCGCACAATACATATAAATTTCCTCTAGATCAAAACCAAGAAGTTTATCACGGGCAAAAACTGGAAGATAGTTAGTTATAGGTTTCATTTCTTCATAACCCATAAGCAAACTAAGTTCATTATGATGTGCATGGGAAATTAAGTCGTCACAATTTTTGGAAACGATTAGATCATGAAACAATTTGCATCGGATGGTTAAATGACCACGTTGATTGCAAAGTTCACAAGTACGGCTAAGAAAATATAAATTTTCAGTACAAACATCTAGCCTTTCTTGCAACAATTTAGTTTCTAAATGCTTATGCCTCTTGCAATATCTATCTTCCCTATTTGGTGTGTACTTGCAAACCCAATGCACTCCACAAAAATTGACATGTTTATAGGAGACATTTTCATCATAACTAGTGCAATCATAATTAGTACTATGGATATTCAAGGAGTTCATTCTAACAACATTGCAATCATACTCATCATTCAAAGATTTAGTGCCAAACATTTTAATGCATTCTTCTTCTAACACTTTGGCACAATTTTCCTTTCCATCACACTCACAAAAGATATTAAAAAGATGAAGCGTATGAGGCAAACTTAATTCCATTTTTTGTAATATTTTTATACCCTAAACTAGTGATAAAACAAGAAACTAAAAGACTCGATTGCAAGATCTAAAGATATACCTTCAAGTGCTAACCTCCCCGGCAACGGCGCCAGAAAAGAGCTTGATGTCTACTACACAATTTTCTTCTTGTAGACGTTGTTGGGCCTGCAAGTGCAGAGGTTTGTAGGACAGTAGCAAACTTCCCTCAAGTGGATGACCTAAGGTTTATCAATCCGTAGGAGGCGTAGGATGAAGATGGTCCCTCTCAAGCAACCCTGCAACCAAATAACAAAGAGTCTCTTGTGTCCCCAACACACCCAATGCAATGGTAAATTGTATAGGTGCACTAGTTCGGCGAAGGGATGGTGATACAAGTGGTATATGGGTGGTTGACATAGGTTTTTGTAATCTGAAAATATAAAAACAGCAAGGTAACCAATGATAAAAGTGAGCGTAAACGGTATTGCAATGCGTTGAAACAAGGCCTAGGGTTCATACTTTCACTAGTGCAAGTTCTCTCAACAATAATAACATAATTGGATCACATAACTATCCCTCAACATGCAACAAAGAGTCACTCCAAAGCCACTAATAGCGGAGAACAAACGAAGAGATTATGGTAGGGTATGAAACCACCTCAAAGTTATTCTTTCCAATCAATTCGTTGGGCTATTCCTATAAGTGTCACAAACAGTCATAGAGTTCATACTAGAATAACACCTTAAGACACAAATCAACCAAAACCCTAATGTCACCTAGATACTCCAATGTCACCTCAAGTATCCATGGGTATGATTATACGATATGCATCACGCAATCTCAGATTCATCTATTCAAACCAACACAAAGTACTTCAAAGAGTGCCCCAAAGATTCTACCGGAGAGTCAAGACGGAAACGTGTGCCAACCCCTATGCATAGGTTCATTGGCGGAACCCGCAAGTTGATCACCAAAACATACATCAAGTGGATCATAGAATACCCCATTGTTACCATATGTATCACACGCAAGACATACATCAAGTGTTCTCAAATCTTTAAAGACTTAATCCGATAAGATAACTTCAAAGGGAAAACTCAATGCATTACAAGAGAGTAGAGGGGGAGAGACATCATAAGATCCAACTATAATAGCAAAGCTCGCGATACATCAAGATCGTACCACCTCAAGAACACGAGAGAGAGAGAGAGAGAGAGAGAGAGATCAAACACATAGGTACAGGTACATACCCTCAGCCCCGATGGAGAACTACTCCCTCCTCGTCATGGAGAGCACCGGGATGATGAAGATGGCCACCGGAGAGGGATTCCCCCTCCGGCAGGCTGCCGGAACGGGTCTAGATTGGTTTTCGGTGGCTACGGAGGCTTCTGCGGCGGAACTCCCGATCTATTGTGCCCCCCGATCGTTTTAGGGTATATGGATATATATAGGCGGAAGAAATACGTCAGGGGAGCCACGAGGGGCCCACGAGGGTGGAGGGTGCGCCTTAGGGGGGTGGGCACGCCCCCTGCCTCATGGCTCCCTCGTTTCTTTCCTGACGTGCACTCCAAGTCTATCGGGTAGCTTTCCTTCCAAAAATAACTTCTCCAAAAGGTTTCATTCCGTTTCGACTCCGTTTGATATTCCTTTTCTTCGGAACACTGAAACAAGAGAAAAAACAGGAACTGGCACTGGGCTCTGGGTCAATAGGTTAGTCCCAGAAATAATATAAGTGTTTAATAAAGCCCATAAACATCCAAAACACATAATATAACTAGCATGTGCACTCGCGCATTCGCGCGGCTAGAATTTCATATATTTAAATCAATAATGACTTATTTATCTTTTAATATAATGGTTTAGTTATTTGAATTTGGTTGTTCATATTATAGTAAAGTTTCTAATTGGTGCCTAATGAATCATGTATATGCATTTTGTAGCTGCATCTGGTTATTTTTATTTCGATTATCTCCATCTAATCATGTATTGTTGCCTGGTGAAGTGACCCACGCTTTTGTACGGCTAGGTTGTAAGTTGCAATTGCTAGTCTCATTCATTTCTTCACCCTCGTACATGAATTCTATTTAATATTCAAATTTTACTCTAGTTTCTTTCATATCATAAATGTGGAAGTGACTTCCCATCTGTTGATTTTTTGTTCATCCTTGGCTGTACAAATTGGCTATTTGAAAAATTAAGCATACATATTATTTAGTTTCATATACTGAAGTAATATATGGCCATTTGCAGTACATTTTGGGCTATCATCTTTTTTTATATTTTCATTAAACCACCACGATAAAATATGGGAAATGTAGCTTACTGGATGAATTACGAAAGTGTAAATCTACAATATTTTAATATAGATTTATTTTTTTTCTAGGAGTTTCAAGTTACACATCATGTGAATTAGACATTAATTCACTTACATTGTTATATACCCTTAGTTTATTTGAAAGTTTGATTCATAATTTCTCCAATCTTACGTATGTGAGTTTATTAGTACCATCAATTTTTCTTTTGTAGGAAACGAACTTTCAATTATCGAACAGGATTGTTACATTCAGAGTTGATTGTGCTCGCTATCTCATCAGGGAAGTTCCAAAGCCATTAGCAACATCAAATTTACCCCCATAGTGTTGAGAGAGTATCGATATTACTATTAAATACATGGAATGAGATGAAATAGGAGGTTATCGAGCCTTACAAAGGTTAGGATAAAAAGCTCCGGGCTACTTGTTGATGATCGTAGAGATAAGATTCATCTTCTCCAGCATGATAATTTTACATGCAAAAGTGGCCTGTTGCGGCATATGATTGTCTATGAAATCCAGCCTTGCATAAGTCGTTTGTCTGGCTGCCTGTTGAATTTAGTTTGTTGTGTTTGAGGCTCCGAGCTAAACCTTTTGTTTGGGCCACAATTACATATACATACGCATATGCATGTTTATATTATCTCATGAATCCTTATTTTGGATGTGTAGGCATGTTCCTATTTTCCTTTTTTTTTTTTACTTTACTATTTTCAATCATGCGTACCTGCGTCTGTAGCTTGGTTTTTAGGCAGCATAGCCATCTACAGATTCAGCCTATATGTAACAAACAATTGAGCAAATCTTAATCAACCAAAAACAAGTATGATGTGGTAGAAGCAGGTTTTGAATAATTAACTGAACACCTCATTGTCTATGTACATGTGATTGTAACATCATTTATCAAAAAGCGAAGACATTCCCAACTGTAGACTAAAATAGCACCAATCTCTCTAAAGAAGAAACTACTAATAACCTAGAACATATCGCATCCATCTTTGCTTTAAAGGACAACTTTATTGCGCCATGACCTTTTCACCAGCGGAATGCACACAACCTTCCTATTCATCTCTAATAACACATAAATAGGTTGCTACGATTTTCTTGTATGCTTTTAATTTTATGAAACTATTTATTGCCAGAATTAAGAGTGAATATTCCTTTATTAATGCCAATTTTTTTTAGCAAAAGTCGTTTTTTAGCAAAAGTCCTTTGGTGTGTATTGTATGGATCGCATTAGATATAAATAACTAAACTTAATTATGTTTCATATATAGGGAACAAAGAAGATAATATTTATCATCTGAAAAAGATCTGTCCAGTGGTATGTTTTTTCCAACAATACAAAAAGTATATACCAATGAAGAACATAGCTGCAGTTAACAATAAAGATTGGGCGACCAGGAAATACACACTTGCTAACATGAACGGTGCCAGGTACTGAGATTGTTTTTTGTATGGCAGAATATTTAATCTTACCATCTCTCTAATTGAGAACCGTAGGTAAAGCTGGCAGAGAAGGGCTCATTTGATTCTTATCGTGTAGTTCTCTCACCAAAGCTCTATGTATGTAACTATTGGGCTCGGTAGACACCTCTGTTGGCCTTACCATTAATCCTCTAATGAAAATGATGAACAAAACAGGTATCTAGATACTTAGATGGTATGATGCTTCGATGATTTGCTCAACAATCAGATATGGCCATAGGTAAAACTTTACATATGCAGATTCCTGAATCAGTCATGTATATTCTCAAAGCTTCCTTCCTATGAAAACAGGAAAGCAATCACGTGTCAGCTTAAAGAAACATATGTGCTAATTAACATACACGTACACTAAGTCCTTGCTGATGCAAAATAGAAAAGGCTAGCTATATATCTTATATATTTTTTATTTATCCTAGGCGTATAGTTACTTGGAAGATCAATCTACAGCATATATACACAGCTGGTAGAAATCTATATATCCATACGCACATTCGGAAAAATAATTGCTTGATTGTAGGCAACAGAAAGTAATCTAGCTGTCTTCCCTGAACTTTACATGGGTGGCCAGCGAGAGGACGTTGCTCCCTGGGAAGCTTTTATACCTATTCTCTGAATCTTCAATAAACTCTGTAATTTTGGCCAAACCAAGCATTATAATTGCAGCAAGACACAGACGACACTGCTCCCTAGAGGTTTCTCAGATTGAATTTAAATAGAGAAGAATCTTTCATCACGAACGGATCACAATCTACATATACCAGGAGCAGTCAGTAGCCTTGAAGAATCATTTAGCGTACATGCTTAAGAAAAAGAGATCTATCAGCTCACCTATTCACACGCAACCGCATGCATACGTGTGTGCTTTTTTTGATCTCAGCCAAAGCCTCTGATTGTGTTGGGCTCTAGACTTGACTTGCTCACTCCGCCACCACGGCGAGTTGGCAGACACAAAGTTATGTTCCTATCTTGCTACAGCAGTCGTGCGCTGGCAAGATCGCCTGAAGCATGAAAAAGGTCACGGGCTTGGCTTATTGCCTTCGGAAAGTTGGAAGTCCAGGTACGCACGTGATGTCGATTCATGGAGTCGTTACCTTGTCCAACTCATACATATAATAGGATTTTACTTTTTTGTTCTTTTGCGGGTAAGTGGGATTTGACTTGCCTACGTACGGCTCTAAAGCAAGCCACCGTGCCTACTCCTTTTCCAACTTATATTAATTAATTTATTAACGTGTGTATCCAAACCACTTCAGGTTTTTTCATGTCCACAGCGTTCTATGTACTTTGGTTTGAACAATATCTATTTGTATCGTGACATGTTGTCCTGTTTATACATAAAACAATTTTTGTATGTAACGTTTACATCTTTAAATCACAACCATTAATATCTAAAATTAATGGTCGAGATAATTTAATCTGTGTGGATCAACGTGATGGCTTATTTGTCTCTTGTCTTAATTATATAATAGATAGCATGGAACAATAAAAAATTATAGATACGTTGGAGACGTATCATGGAGGCTAGATGAACAGGAGCCCGTGAATGAACAGTCACAGGTGAAGGCTGGAGGAGGTCGACGGTGGATGAACACTAGCCCGTGGAGGCTGGAGGGGGTCGATGGTGGAGATCAACAGTATCCCGCGGAGTCCCGTTTTAAGGTACGCCACACCCCTCCAGATGAACAGGACCCCCGTTTCGACCGTAGCGCTCCAACACAAGTCCGTTTCCTCCGTTTTGCGATACACCACACCCCTCCCGATCAACAGGACCCCGTTTTGATCGTAGGAGGTCCGTTTCCTCCGTTTTTCGATACGCCAGACCCCTCCTGATGAATAGGATCCCGTTTCGAACGTGGCCAGTCGAACACAAGGCCGTTTCCTCCGTTGTGCGGTACGCCAGGCCTCGTTTCCATCAGCTATTCCATCCAAGCCGGTTTGGCTCCCACGTGTTTCGTTGCCTTCCGATGAACACGACGCATTCCGTTGTCTCCCCATGAACACGACGACGACGCAGTTTCTCCGTTCCGACCCAGTCATGTACACGAGCCCTGGCCATAGTATGTGCGAGTAGGCGTTCGAGACCCACCCGTATGTACGTACGAGGCCGTATTTTCTTTCTTGCACACTGGCCGCTGTACATACGTGTACATGCTACGTGTGCGTCTCTACTACGACACGTGCGTGCCTCTACATCGACCAATATGTGCGTACATGTTCGCGACCAGAATGACAACGCTACGTACGCTTCGACCAGGTGGGTCCCGACTATCAGGCACTTCCTTGCGTGCGAAGATGTAGCTGGTGGGTCCCAACAGTCAGGGGGGCGAATCGTTTCTTTTGCCCAAACGCACTTCCTTGCGTGCGAAGATGTAGCTAGTAGGTCCCAGCAGTCAGGGGGAAATGTTCTTTTTCGCGAAATACGGTTGCCCATCCGGTGGGTCCCTGCTGTCAGGTGAAGGAATCATTATTTTCCATGTAATAAGGAGGCACTTCCTTGCTGCGGCCTTGGACCCAGCTGTCAGCCTCTCCACGTATAGTTCACGTCCGATGGAAGCCGTTCCTTAACCACGTTGACCACGCCGCGCCGAGAGCACCAGGGCGGTGGACGACGGCGAGGCCTAGGAAGGGGATGGCGCGGAGCTGGGGAAGACGCGGCAGTTGATGCCCACGCGTAGAGGAGTATGAGGGTTCACTGGTTCACTGCGGTGTGGGGCTGCCATCGCCGCAGAATAACAGGAGGTGTGGGTGAGTAGAGGGATGGCCTGACCAGCGGTGGGAGTAGTAGGGGGCGGTGAGGCCTCCACGGCATCGCGGCCGGCCACGGGAGGCTGGAGCACGAGGCACGACCGACGCTGGTTTGGGCGGCTGGAGCAAGAAGACCAGAGGTTGAAGAAGCACTATGGCCGTTGGATGGGCATCGTACGCTCACTGGAGTTAGAATCGTGCATATTGACTAAGTTGACAAAGCCCTCCGTCCCCGTCAACTTAGTAGGCCCACAAGTCAGCCTCCCACTATACTGGGTCCCAGCTAGCAGGGGGAGTATTCATTTTTTATGCGTAATACGGAGGCACTTCCTTGCGTGCGAAGATATAGCTGGTGGGTCCGAGCTGTCAGCGGCGGTAACGTTTTTTCGCGAATACAGAGGACCTTTTGGTAGGTTCCAGATGTCAGGTGGAGGAATCATTATTTTGCGTGTAATAAGGAGGCATTTCCTTACGTGTGGTCATGGACCCAGCTGTCAGCCTCTCCATGTACAGTTCACTTTAGATGCATGTCGGTCGTTGACCACATTGACCAGGCCGCGCCGAGAGCACCAGGGCGGTGGACGACGGCGAGGCCTAGGAAGGGAACGACACGGAGCCAGGGAAGACTCGACAGTTGTTTCCCATGCGGAGGGGAGTACGCCTGCACGAGGGTTTACTGGTTCGTCTGCCATCGCCGGAGAATAACAGCAAGTGTGGGTGAGTAGAGGGATGGCTAGGCCAGCAATGGGAGTACGGTGGGGCGGTGAGGCCTGCGTGGCAGCACAGCCGTCCGCGAGGAGGAGGGAGCAGACATTCCCGCCGGCGCTTGTTTGAACGACTAGAGCAGGAAGAGCAGAGATTGAAGAAGCACGACGGCTGTTGGATGGACATCCAACAGTCACTGCTTGTGCGTCAACCTTTTCTTTAGGAAAGCCTCAAATCTATGAAAAACAGCATACAACCCATCTGCCATTATTTCTAATAATTTACAGCCCATTTGCTAATTCTTAAGGGTTTTCTTGAAGCCCATATTCTTTTTGTAAGCATTACAGCCCATATTGTGGCCACAGTTAAAAAATTATATGAAATTTTGCATATTTCGGTATGATCCGAACTGTTTTGAATCTCGAAATTTCAAGTCACATTCAAACTGATTTTAAAAATAAATGTATATTAATATAAAATCCAACAAATTGTCCACGCATAAAAATCAATGCAATTTAAAATCTTGAAATAAAAAAAGAAATTTGAAACTAATTGCCGGTTTGATGTGTTTTAAAAATATACAACCCATTTCTCATTACTGATAAGCCATTTTCTCGGCCTACTGAATGAAGCTCTCCTCATCTTGAAAGCTTTGCAGCCCAACAGGCCTGACAAAGCGACTTACTTGGCAAATCACAAAAAAACTGGGCTAGCCATTTTCAGAAAGAAAAAAAATTACTGGGTTGGTCTATGGTAAACATAAAAGAGAAGGTTGTCTAAACAGGCCAGAGTGCCCCACACAGCCCAATTGACACACTGCTTCCGTCTCAAAAAATAAATTAGATAAATGCCACTTCAATTATGGCGATTCATAAAAATGCCACTGCAATTTTCAAACTTTGAAAAATAACTGGGTGAGCTGCTGGGTCCTTGTTGTTAGCCACTAGTTGTGCAATTCTCTCGTTTATTGACTATGTTGACAATGGCATGGGACCCAGATGTCAGAAATCCATTAGGAGGAGTCTTTTTTATTGGCTTGAAATAAGGAGGCACTTGCTTGCGTACTGCCATGACCTTGGCGGGTCCCTGCTGTCATCCTCTCCACGTACAATCATCTCCTAATTGTGTACGCGTTAACTTGGTAGGCCCACAAGTTAGCATCTAAACCCGTGGAGGACAAATACAACCCATTTAAAAAGATAGCAGCCCATTCCATATGTTCAAACGGAAATGTCAACATTCAGAGCAAAGTAATAGGTCTGATCCATATATAGAGTACTGAACTTCCACGTTGACAACCATCATAGCCAAGTTAACTATCTACTCCCACTAATACTCTAGTAGCGTACGAGTACTAACTTACTCTTAGCTAACTAGACAATGTCGGCCGCCATCTGCGGCACACGCTAAACTCCGACACCAACGTCCTCCGCCTCGCCTCGGACTTGCCAGAGGTGCGATAGGGCGCGTTGCTCGCGTGTGTTGGCCCTTTCCATGCCGGTGTGGTCCACCGAAGCTTCCGCTTCTAAGCGGGAAACCCACTTGACGAGCTGGTAGTAAAAATCGGCGTCGCGAACGCGCGCGTGCCCGACAGCCTCCAAGGCTATTTGCCGGGTGAAGCCTCCACATATTCGGCCCAGTTGCGAGCGCTTTGCTCGCGACTCAGAGCGTCGGTGCGCTGCTACTTCATGTCCTGCTGGTGGCGCAAATCGGCAATACGCCGCACCTCCGCCAGGTGGTCGCGCTCTAACAACTCCTCATAGTCCGCATTGCCATTTAAAGACCGATAGAATGCCTCCTCCCTCCGTCTGCCTTCCGGTGAAAAACCGAACACTAGTTCCGGCGGTGACCGCCTCCGGTGTCGCCTATCGCGGACGGGCGGGGGCATGGCGGACATGACGAGAGCGAGGATAAGTGGTGAGCGACGTCGGGATGGTGGGGGCTTATGAGGATAGGGCAAGTTGGGTGATGGTGCCACCGGAGAAGCCCGGGAAACAAAAATTATAGGCGGAAGGTAGGCTAACTAGCGTGTCGCGGGAAATGCGACGGTCATCATGGTCATCGGAATTCAATGCATAAGCAGGCATGGCTTAGCACACCAGCTTGCCGTGGAAAACTAGAAAAACTGAAATTATGACTGTGTCGTCCCGTCCCGTCAGTGGTGTGTCCTGTCTGTGCTGGGTCGCACGCCGGCATGACGGTCAAACGTGTGCACTCGAATCATCCAGATGAGGTACTCCCTGCTTGTAAAAAATAATTCCACCACTCATCATCTACCTTGGTTGGTTAGATTTTTGACTTAAGCCCTGCAAACCGGAAAGGAGGTGGTACGTGCGTGATCCACTATTTATTCGTGTAGGATTGAGTAGGTCATTTTTTGAATTGAGCCCTGGAAACCGGAAAGGAGGTAGTACATGCATGATCCTCTATTTATCCGTGTAGGATCGAGTAGGTCGGATAGTGTACGTGTAGGATCGAGTAGGTCTGATGGTGTACGTGTACGATCGCATTAGCTGATGAACATTCGCTGGGAGATAAGGCATTTGCGAACGTTTTTGCTGGCAGTTTCTTCAGATTCGCATGACATTTTCTTCAGAGCAGCTTGTCAGTTTCTTCAGGGGTAGGCATTTTTATTCAAAAACTACCACTTCGGATCTTGCGTCGGAACTAAAACTGCCAGGAGCGCACTAGTAGGCTAGCTAGTGATCGATCAGTAACTTGTAAACACTAAGCGAACAGAAATAAGAAATTGTTAATAACTTGTAAACACTGAGAACACAGAAATAAGGATCATGTCATGCACAACAGTAAGAGCCGATCCGTTCAAAATGTTCACACGAGACTCACATGCCTAGCATTGTAATATGTTCACATTAGTACCCCAAATTCAAAACCAACTAGTACGATTCCCATACATAAGATCAATATGTTAATGCATCTCAATGATTCACAGATATATATAAATATGTATCTCCAAAAGCAAAGATCTAGAAAAAACAGTTGTTCTTCCTACTAACATGGATACTTATCTTGGCCAACATTTAGTACAGACTGAAAGACAAAATTGTTTGTGAAGTCTACAATTCCTCCTGCAAACGTAAATGGTTTCACCAAGAGCTGGAACCATGAGAATGAACCACACATGATGGAGGAACATCCGCTACAATATGATTTGGTCTTCTCTCGATCACACGGCGAGACTATTTTCAGAATACAAACTTTAACTTAGGCAAAATGATGCCCATTGTATAATAACACCAAAGCAATGAAGCACCTAGTGTTGGCCAATAAATAGTACACTACTAATTTTCTGCAGTCCATGAAGTGACTATCCAATCTTTCTGTGTCTATTTTCAAATGACACTGCATGCAGTGACTATACTATTCTCTTGTGCAGTTCAACTAAAATTGCGGTCACTTTGTGTGTTTGCCAAATAGCAACGGGCGGACATCTTTGTCTGCACAAATATCAAGAAGCTAGTAAACATATACCCCACCTTGTATATTCGGTTTAAACATGTCTCTTCCGCTTAGAATCTGTCATGTTTTGCACTGGACAATTTGATACAGTCATGTTTTGCCCTAAACAATTTCATACTGAATTAATTTACTGGTTCAGAGCAGAAATATAGAGTCTATTCTTTATTAGACCAAGGATATCCATGTTCGCTGTGATGGAAGAGGTGAAATCGATACAACCTAAATTGAGCATCCAATCATTGAATCCTGTCCTGCACCTCCAATGTAGGTTCACCCTGCCAATAAATTCACATGCAAACCACTAGTATTACTATCTAATGACAGTACAAAAAGAGTAGCAAGATAGTAGCAAACCATGTGTGATGAACAGCTCATAGTGCCAGCAATTGGATATAAAGGTTTGGAAGAAGACATGCTCCTAATCTTGAACTAGTTGGACTTTTTGTGCAGTTCCACTAAAATCGAGCATCCCTGTTTGTATAGATATTGAAAGTGTGATTACTATAAACTAGTCGTCAACCCGTGCACTTGCACGGGCTAAAGATTTTAAGAACGAACTAATTAGAGCTTCCCTGATATTTGTACAAATCGAACTTTATGTGCACAAACATTTCAACAGTGTCCAGTAGTTCATCGAAGCCAAGTGACATTCAAAATGCCGCCTATGGGAAATAAAAAATACTTGTCACATGGATCAAAATACATATATACGGTCATTAATTCGTGGCTTGACAGGTTAGTTAGATGGAACCCACTTGCACCCAATGTCCATCAGCAGTTAAATTGTTTGCTCCAGTTTTCACTCCGATGGATCAACAATCTACAATATATAACATCATTTTTCCTGTTCCTGAAGCAGTCATACAGGACCATTTGAAATCAAATTTATGAAAAAATTTATAGAAATTTCATTGTTATGTGTTATAGGAAATAGAAAATGAGTGCCATGGTACAATATGTGTGCTCAGATAGAACATTTACTCAGAGCGTACCCATTAAAAAAATCAAGAACTTCATAAATAAAAATCTTTATCTAGAACATCGTAAATGACTTGGCCGATATCCTTAAAATTGTCTCCCATAACTGTACATTTTATGTGTGACACAATCACACAAAGACATGGAATAACTCTTAACAAAAAGAAGGTATGGGAAAAATCCATCAGCTTGACAGCAAACTTTAAACTCAACTAAGCTGGATGCGTGGTTTCGGAGGATTTTCCTTTTGCCAACATAGTCATGAGCTAAACTCCTTTGTGGAGAAAAAAATATAAAAAAAACTACATAGTGAGTAAATAAAAAAAATCCTTAGTGAAGGACAAAGATGCGAGAGCAAGCCTTAAAAAATATACAAAGATTATGTATTACTTCAGTAATATTCAATCATAGATGAAACGGGGGACTCTTGAAATGAAGTTCATGTTAGTATGACTCGTGTAATCACAAAGTTGGACCATCTATATGAAGATTGTTTCGATCGTAAACTGTAGAAATATAAAGGATCCCAAAATAACAAAATAGTTGAATCATTAGCGAGTTGAGGGCGGAATGGTGCCGATCAGCCATAATAATTACCAAACATTAGACTGAACATAACTACCTACGAAGACATCAAGAGACTGTAGTCAGACAGAATATTTGAATAAAAGAAAACAATCAATAGTGTTGCTTCCGAATTTCGAAGGATCACCCAGTTTTATGTTGCATGCAAGCCCGCATATCAACTATAAATCTTTGCAATTTGGATAGAGGCAAGATGATGTTAGGTGCACTTTAATTATATAGTGTAACCATCAGTATAAAAACTTATGAGACGAATTAAGCTAATTATGCATGCATGCATGCATGCAGCTCCACGCTGACCTGTTTGCTTCCTTCTCCACTATGATCCTTGACCCTGAACCACACAGCCATATACCACCCTACATAGCTTTTCCTCAGTCAATGTGCCATGAGAAATAAGAGTAAAAGAAAGGAGAATGTGTTCGACTGTGCATGAGTTTTCACATCCTTCAAATATGTAAGATTATACACAGATTGTTTTCATAATTTAATTCCTTTAAAATCCAAGATTAATTACCCGCGCACATCGAATAGTTATCAGAATGATGTGCAAGTGTAGTGCCTGCACATAGTAGCAGCCGAGTTGGTAGAAAGAGCTTCAATTGCCATCTGGAAATAACAAACTATATATATAGCAGTCAATTTGTTGAAAAGATAAAAGATTGGAGCTGGCTTAGATTGCAACCAATGTTCAACATTTAATTATATTAAAATAAAGAAAATTCGGTCCTATTTAGAGATAAAATAACTGTAATGAGATATCTACTTTTGTAAACAAAAAAAAGGATCCTCGAGCTTAGCCTACATGTTGTGGTTAGAGCCTCTGATGCAATGGACGCGTATATAAGAATACAACGACGGTGAGAGCTGTAGTGACTGGAGAGGCGAAGCCAGGACAGAGTTAGTCGGACCTAGGGTGGTGAGGGGGGGAGTCAGATGTGGTTCTTAATTTATGATTTCCCTGTATAATAAAAAACACTATGATTTTCTCTATATAAATTTCTCTACATTAACTTCACATTTATGCCAAAATTGGTGTAGCCTTACATTTTTTTTCTTATAAACATTAAAGAATATCATTTCAAGCCATTGTGTAAGATTGCCTAGTTTGCAAGAAAACATATGTCGGAATAAACTAAATAGTACCTCATTCTCTTGGTTAGGCGAGTAACCGAATATAGAGGTTTGCTGAATGGTAATACAAAAAGAGAACTTGAATAAATTCTAGCTAAAGGAGAATGCCTGAGATGATTTCTCATATGTAAGATAGACCCGAAGTAGTTTATTATTTGCATTTTTCATTCTTTCATGTCCATAGGCAGTGCCCTGTATTTAAGCATGTATGGTGATATAGGTGTATAGCAAGGGGACAAATAAGGTGTCGTGAGTCGTGACTGCATTAGTTCATTTTATATTCATAGTGGAACGCAAAATTCTTAAATTAATATAATGATGATATGAACATAGAATGAAAACAATTCCAATAACTAAAGCACAATCTTTTTTCTCACACTGGCCTGGATGCATTCTGTCGTTGGCTGCAGATTCTAAAGTATGTTATCTCTATTTTGTTCAACAACCTGGAAGGATTCTTCTCACAGTGGTCTTAATTTGCCGATGTCTGCACCATCTACATGGGCAAGTCAGCATCCAGTCGTTGTTTGTCTACCACATGTCTTGCGACATTCAAGTTGTTGCCATAGAGTCGGCACCAGCTTCTCGAGCTTCCCATGGGACACGGAGACCTCCCTTTGTTGACAATAACTTTGCACGTGAACTGACATGTATCCATTTCCGACTGCGGCTTCCAACTCAAACCTGATGTCATACATCATATCAACGACACTTAGCCTGGTCTGGTAATAGAACTCTCCTGCAAAAGTAGCAACGAAAAATTCATCCTCATACAAATAAGTCAAATTATATCATTGATGTTTCAGTGCAGTTCTCAAAACTGTAATGGCTCTGTATAAACTTAAGTGACATTAAGAATATCAGGGGCAAGGAACTAACAATCAAGGTTGTGTGACCGAGACTTTGGGATGCAATAGTTCAGGTCAGGCTCATGTATTACCAAATAAATAAAAAAGAGGAAATCACCTAACAAAATAAGAGGAAGTTAAAACTAATTGAGGATTGCTATGGCCAACAAATAGGAAGAGTAGACACTACTCGCTAGTATTATCCCCAGCCACTCCTTGCTTCTACCCATGCTTGATGTGTCTCCTGCGGCATCTGAACCGCCATCGCACATTGCCCCGCCTGGACTGTAAGATATCTGAAATCACCATCACGTTGTGCCGCCTGGAGTGTATGATATATGAAACCGCAGCGGCGGCGTTCCTAGGACAGTGAAGAAGGATGCACAATTGAGGGGGCATGTTCCAGATTTGATTAGGGACACCATAAAGATTACACACCTATAGTTTGGCGTGAAAAATTCATCAAATCAACTGCTAGTGTGACATTGTACTCTACCACAACAATCATCAGATCTTGTATTTGAATAAAGTAGTATTGTTTCAATATCTCGTACATATTGGCTCTCACAGAAATAATTGGATGTTTATACAATAAGGTTGATACTACCAATAATCAAGACATGAGCGCAGTTATAGCATATATATAAATTCTATTTCGATCTCCAAGCAATCCTAGGGGCTAATCAGCCATTGAGGGCTGTGTAATATCAAGCAAACTCAATCCAACAAAGTTGATGGCGTTACCTGCCGATCGCCAAGAGCCCAGGACCAAGCCAAACTCTGCCGGAGAGAGAAAGTTGGTGGTGTGGTAGCATGATTCCTGGAACAGGTCCGATGTCGAGGCCAGCTATGATGCATTTCTTCTTGGAAGGCGCCTTGTCAGATTGGAAGTCCTCGGCAAGATTCGACCCTACTTGGAGAGTACCTAACGTAAGCGGAAAGAGAGGAGGCGGTCAAGGAAAAGAGATTGAAACGTGCCCTATTTTGTGGGTATAATATATCCTTCTGTTTCTATTTTGCGTGAAAGCATTGAGCTGCAAAAAAACCGTACATTTTTTAGGGATAAAACGTGAAGCATTGCCCTGCAACAAAACGTGAAAGCACTCTGGGCCAGCTTTTGTTTCCGGTGTCTATGGGCCTTCCGATCTTTATTTTCTTTAGCCAAACTGAGCATAATACCTGGATTACCCGGATTAATCTACACCGTAATAATTCGGCCCCACCAGATAAACGGCTCATAATTTCTAATTAACGTTGTAATTTTTAGGGAGTCTGTAATTAGTATAGGTATAGATAGATAGATAGAAGTGGCACTAGTTGAAGTATAGACTCACAAATATAAGCATTCTAATTTCTTAATGGGAAAAGGTAGTAAGATTGTTTCTAACTGAAGGAAATATGCCCTAGAGGCAATAATAATGTTATTATTTTATTTTCTTATATCATGATAAATGTTTATTATCCATGCTAGAATTGTATTATCCGGAAACATAATATTTGTGTGAATACATAGACAAACTAAACATCACTAGTATGCCTCTACTTGACTAGCTCGTTAATCAAAAATGGTTATGTTTCCTAACCATAGACATGTGTTGTCATTTGATTAACGGGATCACATTATTAGGAGAATGATGTGATTGACATGACCCATTCCATTAGCTTAGCACCCGATCGTTTAGTATGTTGCTATTGCTTTCTTCATGACTTATACATGTTTCTATGACTATGAGATTATGCAACTCCCCTTTGCCGGAGGAACACTTTGTGTGCTACCAAACGTCACAACGTAACTGGGTGATTATAAAGGAGCTCTACAGGTGTCTCTAAAGGTAAATGTTGGGTTGGCGTATTTCGAGATTAGGATTTGTCACTCCGATTGTCGGAGAGGTATCTCTGGGCCCTCTCGGTAATGCACATCACACAAGCCTTGCAAGCATTGCAACTAATGAGTTAGTTGCGAGATGATGTATTACGTAACGAGTAAAGAGACTTGCCGGTAACGAGATTGAACTAGGTATTGAGATACCAACGATTGAATCTCGGGCAAGTAACATACCGATGACAAAGGGAACAACGTATGTTGTTATGCGGTCTGACCGATAAAGATCTTCATAGAATATGAGGGAGCCAATATGAGCATACAGGTTCCGCTATTGGTTATTGACCGGAGACATGTCTCGGTCATGTCTACATTGTTCTCAAACCCGTAGGGTCCACACGCTTAAGGTTTCGATGACAGTTATATGAGTTTATGAGATTTTGATGTACCAAAGTTAGTTCAGAGTCCCGGATGTGATCACGGACATAACGGGGAGTCTCGAAATGGTCGAGACATAAAGATTGATATATTGGACGGTTATATTCGGACACCGGAAGTGTTCCCGGTGATTTCGGAGAAAACCAGAGGGCCGGAGGGTTACCGGAACCACCCCGGGAGAAGTAATGGGCCATATGGGCCTTAGTGGAGAGAGAGAAGGGCAGCCAGGGTGGGCCGCGTGCCTCCTCCCCCTGGTCCGAATTGGACGAGGAGAGGCGGGCGGCGCCCCCCTTTACTTCTCCCTCCCCAATTCCTTTCCCCCTCCGAGTAGGAGTCCTACTCCTACTAGGAGGAGGACTCCTCCTTGGCGCGCCAATAGGGCCGGCCGGCCTCCTCCCCTTGCTCCTTTATATACGGGGGCAGGGGGCACCCCTAGACACACAAGTTGATCATCGTGATCGTTTTCTTAGCCGTGTGCGGTGCCCCCTTCCACCATATACCTCGATAATATTGTAGTGGTGCTTAGGCGAAGCCCTGCAACAGTAGAAAATCAAGATCGTCACCACGCCGTCGTGCTGACGGAACTCTTCCCCGACACTTTGCTGGATCGGAGTCCGGGGATCATCATCAAGCTGAACGTGTGCTAGAACTCGGAGGTGCCGTAGTTTCGGTGCTTGATTGATCGGGCCGTGAAGACGTACGACTACATCAACCGCATTGTCATAACGCTTCCGCTGTCGGTCTACAAGGGTACGTAGATCACACTCTCCCCTCTCGTTGCTATGCATCACCATGATCTTATGTGTGCATAGGAATTTTTTTGAAATTACTACGTTCCCCTTCGGTGGCATCCGAGCCTAGGTTTTATGTGTTGATATTATATGCACGAGTAGAACACAAGTGAGTTGTGGGCGATATAAGTCATACTGCTTACCAGCATGTGATACTTTGGTTTGGCGGTATTGTTGGACGAAGCGGCCCGGACCGACATTACGCATACGCTTACGCGAGACCGGTTCTCCCGACGTGCTTTGCACAAAGGTGGCTAGCGGGTGTCAGTTTCTCCAACTTTAGTTGAACCGAGTGTGGCTACGCCCGGTCCTTGCGAAGGTTAAAACAGCATCAACTTGACAAACTATCGTTGTGGTTTTTATGTATAGGTAAGATTGGTTCTTGCTTAAGCCCGTAGCAGCCACGTAAAACTTGCAACAACAAAGTAGAGGACGTCTAACTTGTTTTTGCAGGGCATGTTGTGATGTGATATGGTCAAGACAATGATGCTAAATTTTATTGTATGAGATGATCATGTTTTGTAACCAAGTTATCGGCAACTGGCAGGAGCCATATGGTTGTGCTTTATTGTATGCAATGCAATTGCGCTGTAATGCTTTACTTTATCACTAAGCGGTAGCGATAGTCGTGGAAGCATAAGATTGGCGAGACGACAATGATGCTACGATGGTGATCAAGGTGTCGCGCCGGTGACAATGGTGATCATGACGGTGCTTCGAAGATGGAGATCACAAGCACAAGATGATGATGGCCATATCATATCACTTATATTGATTGCATGTGATGTTTATCTTTTATGCATCTTATCTTGCTTTGTTTGACGGTAGCATTTTAAGATGATCTCTCACTAATTATCAAGAAGTGTTCTCCCTGAGTATACACCGTTGCGAAAGTTCTTCGTGCTGAGACACCACGTGATGATCGGGTGTGATAGGCTCTATGTTCAAATACAACGGGTGCAAAACAGTTGCACACACGGAATACTCAGGTTATACTTGACGAGCCAAGCATATACAGATATGGCCTCGGAACATGGAGACCGAAAGGTCGAGCGTGAATCATATAGTAGATATGATCAACATAGTGATGTTCACCAATGAAACTACTCCATCTCATGTGATGATCGGACATGGTTTAGTTGATTTGGATCACGTAATCACTTAGAGGATTAGAGAGATGTCTATCTAAGTGGGAGTTCTTTAGTAATATGATTAATTGAACCTAAATTTATCATGAACTTAGTACCTGATAGTATCTTGCTTGTTTATGTTTGATTGTAGATAGATGGCCCGTGCTGTTGTTCCGTTGAATTTTAATGCGTTCCTTGAGAAAGCAAAGTTGAAAGATGATGGTAGCAATTACACGGACCGGGTCCGTAACTTGAGGATTATCCTCATTGTTGCACAGAAGAATTACGTCCTGGAAGCACCGCTGGGTGCCAGGCCTGCTGCTGGAGCAACACCAGATGTTATGAACATCTGGCAGAGCAAAGCTGATGACTACTCGATAGTTCAGTGTGCCATGCTTTACGGCTTAGAATCGGGACTTCAACGACGTTTTGAACGTCATGGAGCATATGAGATGTTCCAGGAGTTGAAGTTAATATTTCAAGCAAATGCCCGGATTGAGAGATATGAAGTGCCCAATAAGTTCTATAGCTGCAAGATGGAGGAGAACAGTTCTGTCAGTGAGCATATACTCAAAATGTCTGGGTATAATAATCACTTGATTCAATTGGGAGTTAATCTTCCAGATGATTGCGTCATTGACAGTATTCTCCAATCACTGCCACCTAGCTACAAGAGCTTCGTGATGAACTATAATATGCAAGGGATGAACAAGACTATTCCCGAGCTCTTCGCAATGCTAAAAGCTGCGGAGGTAGAAATCAAGGAGCATCATGTGTTGATGGTCAACAAGACCACTAGTTTCAAGAAAAAGGGCAAAGGGAAGAAGAAGGGGAACTTCAAAAAGAATAGCAAGCAAGTTGCTACTCAAGAGAAGAAACCCAAACCTAGACCTAAGCCTGAAATTGAGTGCTTCTACTGCAAGCAGACTGGTCACTGGAAGCGGAACTGCCCCAAGTATTCGGTGGATAAGAAGGATGGCAAGGTGAACAAAGGTATATGTGATATACATGTTATTGATGTGTACCTTACTAATGCTCGCAGTAGCACCTGGGTATTTGATACTGGTTCTGTTGCTAACATTTGCAACTCGAAACAGGGACTACGGATTAAGCGAAGATTGGCTAAGGACGAGGTGACGATGCGCGTGGGAAATGGTTCCAAAGTCGATGTGATCGCGGTCGGCACGCTACCTCTACATCTACCTTCGGGATTAGTATTAGACCTAAATAATTGTTATTTCGTGCCAGCGTTAAGCATGAACATTATATCTGGATCTTGTTTGATGCGAGACGGTTATTCATTTAAATCAGAGAATAATGGTTGTTCTATTTATATGAGTAATATCTTTTATGGTCATGCACCCTTAAAGAGTGGTCTATTCTTATTAAATCTCGATAGTAGTGACACACATATTCATAATGTTGAAACCAAAAGATGCAGAGTTGATAATGATAGTGCAACTTATTTGTGGCACTGCCGTTTGGGTCATATCGGTGTAAAGCGCATGAAGAAACTCCATACTGATGGACTTTTGGAACCACTTTATTATGAATCGCTTGGTACTTGCGAACCGTGCCTTATGGGTAAGATGAAAAAAACACCGTTCTCCGGTACTATGGAGAGAGCAACAGATTTGTTGGAAATTATACATACAGATGTATGTGGTCCGATGAATGTTGAGGCTCGTGGCGGATATCGTTATTTTCTCACCTTCACAGATGACTTAAGAAGATATGGGTATATCTACTTAATGAAACATAAGTCTGAAACGTTTGAAACGTTCAAAGAATTTCAGAGTGAAGTTGAAAATCATCGTAACAAGAAAATAAAATTCTTACGATCTGATCGTGGAGGAGAATATTTGAGTTACGAGTTTGGTGTACATTTGAAACAATGCGGAATAGTTTCGCAACTCACGCCACCCGGAACACCACAGCGTAATTGTGTGTCCGAACGTTGTAATCGTACTTTACTTGATATGGTGCGATCTATGATGTCTCTTACTGATTTACCGCTATCATTTTGGGGTTATGCTCTAAAGACGGCCGCATTCAAGTTAAATAGGGCACCATCAAAATCCGTTGAGACGATGCCTTATGAACTGTGGTTTGGCAAGAAACCAAAGTTGTCATTTCTGAAAGTTTGGGGTTGCGATGCTTATGTGAAAAAGCTTCAACCTGATAAGCTCAAACCCAAATCAGAGAAATGTATCTTCATAGGATATCCAAAGGAAACTATTGGATACACCTTCTATCACAGATCCGAAGGCAAGACTTTTGTTGCAAAATTCGGAAACTTTCCAGAGAAGGAGTTTCTCTCGAAAGAAGTGAGTGGGAGAAAAGTATAACTTTATGAGTTAACTGTACCTACTCCCTTATTGGAAAATAGTACATCACAGAAACTAGTTTCTGTGACACCTACACCAATTAGTGAGGAAGCTAATGATGATGATCATGAAACTTCAGAACAAGATACTACTGAACCTCGTAGATCAACCAGAATAAGATCCGCACCAGAGTGGTACGGTAATCCTGTTCTGGAAGTCATGCTACTAGATCATGATGAACATACAAACTATGGAGAAGCGATGGTGAGCCCAGATTCCGCAAAATGGCTTGAAGCCATGAAATCTGAGATGGGATCCATGTATGAGAACAAAGTATGGACTTTGGTTGACTTGCCCAATGATCGGCAAGCAATTGAGAATAAATGGATCTTCAAGAAGAAGACTGACGCTGACGATAATGTTACTGTCTACAAAGCTCGACTTGTCACAAAAGGATTTCGACAAGTTCAAGGGATTGACTACGATGAGACCTTCTCACCTGTAGCGATGCTTAAGTCTGTCCGAATCATGTTAGCAATTGCCGCATTTTATGATTATGAAATTTGGCAAATGGATGTCAAAACTGCATTCCTGAATGGATTTCTGGAACAAGAGTTGTATATGATGCAGCCGGAAGGTTTTGTCGATCCAAAGGGAGCTGACAAAGTGTGCAAGCTCCAGCGATCCATTTATGGACTGGTGCAAGCCTCTCGGAGTTGGAATAAACGCTTTGACAGTGTGATCAAAGCATTTGGTTTTGTATAGACTTTTGGAGAAGCCTGTATTTACAAGAAAGTGAGTGGGAGCTCTGTAGCATTTCTGATATTATATGTAGATGACATAATTGGAAATGATATAGAATTTCTGGATAGCATAAAGGGATACTTGAATAAGAGTTTTTCAATGAAAGACCTCGGTGAAGCTACTTACATATTGGGCATTAAGATATATAGAGACAGATCAAGACGCTTAATTGGACTTTCATAAAGCACATACCTTGACAAAGTTTTGAAAAAGTTCAAAATGGATCAAGCAAAGAAAGGATTCTTGCCTGTGTTACAAGGTGTGAAATTGAGTAAGACTCAATGCTCGACCAGTGCAGAAGATAGAGAGAAAATGAAAGATGTTCCCTATGCTTCAGCCATAGGCTCTATCATGTATGCAATGCTGTGTACCAGACCTGATGTGTGTCTTGCTATAAGTCTAGCAGGGAGGTACCAAAGTAATCCAGGAGTGGATCACTGGACAGTGGTCAAGAACATCCTGGAATACCTGAAAAGGACTAAGGATATGTTTCTCATATATGGAGGTGACAAAGAGCTCATCGTAAATGGTTACGTTGTTGCAAGATTTGACACTGATCCGGACGATTCTAAATAGCAAACCGGATACGTGTTTACATTAAACGGTGGAGCTGTCAGTTGGTGCAGTTCTAAACAAAGCATTGTGGCGGGATCTACATGTGAAGCGGAGTACATAGCTGCTTCGGAAGCAGCAAACGAAGGAGTCTGGATGTAGGAGTTCATATCCGATCTAGGTGTCATACCTAGTGCATCGGGTCCAATGAAAATCTTTTCTGACAATACTGGTGCAATTGCCTTGGCAAAGGAATCCAGATTTCACAAGAGAACCAAGCACATCAAGAGATGCTTCAATTCCATCCGGGATCTAGTCCAGGTCGGAGACATAGAGATTTGCAAGATACATACGGATCTGAATGGTGCAGACCCGTTGACTAAGCCTCTTCCATGAGCAAAACATGATCAGCACCAAAGCTCCATGGGTGTTAGAATCATTACCGAGTAATCTAGATTATTGACTCTAGTGCAAGTGGGAGACTGAAGGAAATATGCCCTAGAGGCAATAATAATGTTATTATTTTATTTCCTTATATCATGATAAATGTTTATTATTCATGCTAGAATTGTATTATCCGGAAACATAATACTTGTGTGAATACATAGACAAACTAAACGTCACTAGTATGCCTCTACTTGACTAGCTCGTTAATCAAAGATGGTTATGTTTCCTAACCATAGACATGTGTTGTCATTTGATTAACGGGATCACATTATTAGGAGAATGATGTGATTGACATGACCCATTCCATTAGCTTAGCACCCGATCATTTAGTATGTTGCTATTGCTTTCTTCATGACTTATACATGTTCCTATGACTATGAGATTATGCAACTCCCGTTTGCCGGAGGAACACTTTATGTGCTACCAAACGTCACAACGTAATTGGGTGATTATAAAGGAGCTCTACAGGTGCCTCCAAAGGTAAATGTTCGGTTGGCGTATTTCGAGATTAGGATTTGTCACTCCGATTGTCGGAGAGGTATCTCTGGGCCCTCTCGGTAATGCACATCACACAAGCCTTGCAAGCATTGCAACTAATGAGTTAGTTGCGAGATGATGTATTACGTAACGAGTAAAGAGACTTGTCGGTAACGAGATTGAACTAGGTATTGAGACACCAACGATCGAATCTCTGGCAAGTAACATACCGATGACAAAGGGAACAACGTATGTTGTTATGCGGTCTGACCGATGAAGATATTCATAGAATATGTGGGAGCCAATATGAGCATCCAGGTTCCACTATTGTTTATTGATCAGAGACATGTCTCGGTCATGTCTACATTGTTCTCGAACCCGTAGGGTCCGCACGCTTAAGGTTTCGATGATAGTTATATGAATTTATGAGTTTTTTATGTACCGAAGTTAGTTCGGAGTCCCGAATGTGATCACGGACATAACGAGGAGTCTCGAAATGGTCGAGACATAAAGATTGATATATTGGACGGCTATATTCGGACACCGGAAGTGTTCCGGGTGATTTCGGAGAAAACCGGAGTGCCGGAGGGTTACCGGAACCCCCCGGGAGAAGTAATGGGCCATATGGGCCTTAGTGGAGAGAGAGAAGGGCAGTCAGGGTGGGCCGCGCGCCTCCTCCCCCTGGTCCGAATTGGACTAAGAGAGGGGGGGGGGGCGGCGCCCCCCTTTCCTTCTCCCTCCCCACTTCCTTTCCCCCTCCTAGTAGGAGTCACTAGGAGGAGGACTCCTCCTTGGCGCGCCAATAGGGCCGGCCGGCCTCCTCCCCTTGCTCCTTTATATACGGGGGCAGGGGGCACCCCTAGACACACAAGCTAATCATCGTGATCGTTTTCTTAGCCGTGTGCGGTGCCCCCTTCCACCATATACCTCGATAATATTGTAGTGGTGCTTAGGCGAAGCCCTGCAACAGTAGAAAATCAAGATCGTCACCACGCCGTCGTGCTGACGGAACTCTTCCCCGACACTTTGCTGGATCGGAGTCCGGGGATCATCATCAAGCTGAACGTGTGCTAGAACTCGGAGGTGCCGTAGTTTCGGTGCTTGATTGATCGGGCCGTGAAGATGTATGACTACATCAACCGCGTTGTCATAACGCTTCCGCTGTCGGTCTACAAGGGTACGTAGATCACACTCTCCCCTCTCGTTGCTATGCATCACCATGATCTTGTGTGTGCGTAGGAATTTTTTTGAAATTACTACGTTCCCCTTCACTAACCACCTGTTTGAAGGAATAAATAAGGCAAAACGGCTGATGTTAGAAAGGCATATATAGTTATTTCTGAAAGAATGATCGATTCCTGACCTTTCCTCTTCTTTTAAGCATATTTTGTGCACTCAACTAAAATAAAATGCCATCACCGCCTTGACAATTCATTGACACTATACAAAGGGAAATGACTTAACATTACATCATGATGTCAGGTATGTAGTTGACAGGCATTAGAGACAATCATACAGACCTCCTTCGATAACATAAAGAACATTAATTTTAACAAAGGTGTGACTAGCTTTACCGGGATAATTTGAGTGAACTCTACACCCTCTGTTCCTTAATATAAGACGTTTTTGCAGTTCAATTTAAAGTACCCAAACGTCCAGTATTTAGAAAAATAGGTAGTAGTTTTCTTGAGCACATATCTGGGAAAGCTTGCCACACTTTATATATGTCCATACGCTAATGCAACACCATTCGAATAGTACAAATATACACTAATCCAGTGGCTAGTGGAACAGTAGAGTAGTTATTTTATTACAGGGTACAGTACAATGGTTTTACTGAACAGATTTCCATAAGCTCTAGCACTGGAAGATTTCTATAAGAATTAACAATACAAAATGTAAAGTAACAAGTTTCAGCATTGGTATACTAGCTGTGCAAGAGCATTAAACCAAATACAAAAGTCTGAAGGTAACTAGCATTATTAACTAACGACAGTATTAAAAAATTGCAAACCATGTACCTTCAATGTAAATATCATTTCGAACTCGAGTGGACACGAAAAATTGCTATCCCAATCTTGATAGTCGATCAAACATAAAAACTTCATCGAACCAATCAATATAATAGCCAAAGGAGGAGGTGCCCACTCTTGACCTTTGCTCTTGTGTTCATAATTTTTGTGCAGTTTAACCAAAATAAAATGACATCAGCACCTTGGCATTTTGGTGACACTGTACAAAAAATGACTTATCTCATGAAAGCGAGGTATGTAATCTATAAGCATTAACAGTGCAAAAATCTGAAGGTAGTAACAAGTTTCATTGTTCGTATACTGCTGTGCAACAATATTAGAATGCCTTAGCTAAAAAATCTTTAATACATCCACAATCAATAACTAACCCTGAAATAATCCAGAGACATTAAATGGCATTGCTTAAATTTATCGGTGGCATTAGACTGAGTGCGGCATTAGTTAAATGTGGCATCACTTTAGCAGCAGCATTGGTTGACTTTACCACTGCGTTATACTAACATCAAAAAAGTGGCAATAAGAGCGTGGGACACCCATTCGGACAGTGGGCGCACCAGTATGATGTACCTCCACGGACGCATAGAGTGGTGAGGGAGGTATGGTTGCCCAGAGCAACAAATATCTGGGCAACATATGTGGATTACGTCCCATTTTTGTTCTCTTTAGCCACCTTTTTCCTATGTGAGGACAACAAACCGATCGACCTAGTCATTCTCTATTGCGTTGTCATGCATTTCTACCCTTCTTCAACAAAGAGACACGAGACTCGTTCCTTAGCTACTGGTTTTCCCCTTTTCAACCTAGATGCGGGTTCGATGCCTACTCTCTTGGACAGTACAGTATCCCTTCCTTTCCTTATTCAACCCAGACATGGATTAGTCTGCATGAAGTAGGGTTTCCTTTAATAGTGTAAATTAAGGTTTTTGTCCGCGTGACCAGCAGAGAAGAGGGTAGCAAATTGGGAAGATGGTGGAGTGGAAAAAGATCCACATGCAGCGACATGGCAGATGGGGCAATAGAACAAGGGTATGGTTCGAAAAGAGGTAGTATACCTAAGGATCGGCGAGAAGTGGCTTCGCTCGTGGTCGTCGTCCTCCGCACGCACTACGGCAGCGAGCTTGGGGACGGAGGCCATCCCCCGCAGGCGCTAGGTCTGAGAGGACGGCCTTGTCATTAGTGCGTGACCTCGCTCGCCGACGACGAGTGCGTCAACGCTGCACGTCCTTTTCTTCCCGGCGGATCTATGACCACCGGTAAGGAGTGAGAGAGAGGCCATCTTTTTTAGATCTAGAGAGAGGGTGATAGTGTGAGAAGCAAGTGGGCAGCCCTTAGCAAGAAAGCTCTGAAGCTCCAGCCTATATATCTTTTTTATACTACTAGTACTAGTACTAGAGGTGGAGTAGTGGTAGAGTAGTTTATACTTTCTCTGCAAACAGTACCAGTTAGTCATGCTTCAAAACTGAACGGCACGCCATTAAAAAAATAAAGTCGAGAAATAATGCAGCACTTCGGGCCAACGCGGCCAGATCACATTTTGCACGAGAAATTACACACCATGTTTCGTTGACATGTGGTCCTGTTCCAACATGTTAGTGAGACGACGGCGAGACCTTTTGTACAATTTCTGAAAGGACGTGTAGGACGGGGCGCCTCTTCATGTACCGTGGCAAACTGGCAACCGTCCACCGACTCTTCGCCTTTCCCTCTCGATTTGGAACTGCTGTCGCACACTCTTCCCCCCTCCTCCATTTGCCTTCACCCTTCCTTCTGCCATTGTTTGATCGTCTTCTCCATGGAGGGAACAAGCCAGAAACGACCCTGTTATTCTTGCCTCGATCTAAAAGATGACGTGGTGGGGGAACTCATTGATCGGTGCGACATCATCACCTCGGCTAGCATGGCAGGTTCGTTCAAGACCATTCTTGACTCAACTAATAATATCATTACAAGGAACCCAAGGGTCCAGGAGCGGTTTGATCTCCCTTGTCTTCTTCGCTATAAGCATGTACGCATGGGCGCGGACGACAGAGGCCTCGCCTTGTGCAAGTTGATGCCAGTTGATAATAATATGTGTGATGTCAAGATGCCATCTCTTAAGGGTAAGGCCTGGGCTGGCGCAAATGGAGATTGGGTTGTTTATATTGGGTACAATTGCGAGTGGGAACTTGTGAATGTGTACACTCGTCAGCGGATTCCACTTCCAAAAATCTCAGAGTGCCTTGAGGCTGAGCACACAGATGATCTACGTACGTTCAAATATGATCATGGTGGTTGTCATCTACGGAAGATAGCAATTTGTCGAGTTCCCAACCGCTCTTGGAATTACAAGAACTATGAAGTTGTTGCTATCTTCGACAAGCTTGTTGCCGTCGTTACTGATTCCACGGTTCGTCCATGGATATTGCTCAAAAATCAGTTTCTATACACGGATGATGAGTACTATGATGCAATTCAATACGAGGATCTTGTGTTTGCTTCCAGCACTCGTGGCACTGTTTTTGCATGGGATCCTTGTTGTTTCGGTACGTTTGTCTTCCACCATAATTATAATTGTTTCATCCACATGCATGCGAGTTAGCAAGTTTCCCTTTACTAATTAACCTTCTTCTTGTGCTTCCAAGGTCCTGTGAACATTCCACCACCTATACTTGAAAAATTTTATAACCAGGGGGAGATGACGATGGTAATGATCACGATCATGAGGACGAGCAGGGCTTATATGCTCAGTGGCGGCTGGTAACTAATTCCGATGGATCACCTCTTCTTGTCTGTATACAGTGCACTGAGATTGTTACTATTGAGAGAGCATGTGTTTTCTCCCATGGTCGCCCTCTCCGGACCTATTCCAACACCCGTTGCAGGGTATTCGTTATGGATACTAGTTTGCTAGCGCCAACACCTTCTCCCTGGTACAGTATTGATAGTCTTGGAGCAAACTCGCTCTTCCTTGGAACAAACTATCCAATGATGGTTAAAGGCGATCCAGCTACTGTTGACACAACGTTACTACCATTTATGAGAAGCAATTGTATCTATACCTCGGACATCGCAGTGGCTCCCTACCCTTCTTCTGATATATGTCGCTTCAGCCTGGATGATCAGTCCTGCGTTGATCTCGATATTTTGACAATAGCTGGCCCTTCCCAGAGCACCTATGGTTCAACGCAAGGGTATCCAACGCCAATGATTGGTTGAGCTGAAGTTCATTTCATTGCTTATTATTTGTTGTGTGATGAAAACTTCAGTATTTACTAGAATGTTTTGTTGGAAATAATCTATAATCCAACATGTATCATCGTTGTCGTTGTGTGTTGATGACTTGTTGTATGTAATGAATGGTACATTTGCAAATGCGTGTCATGGACTCAATTTATGAATGGTTTTCGAGTCACTTCTTGGAGTGTGAGTACCATAGTAGTATAGCAAGCATCCGGTTAGTATATGAAGTTGCCACATCACATAGAGCCAACCTAATATTGGAGTATGCTACCCCTCCACCGGCGCGCCGCTTCAAATGGCGGAGGAAGTAAGAGGTTGCATCACCTTGTGTCCAGATCTGAGATGCCACATGTACCAGATGAATGACTCCAAGTTCGACCACCGTGATGCCAGGTGCGAGCCGAGGAACACTGTTGCAGAGACCCCCTCATAATTTTCCTACATTGGTCGTTTGATTCATATGATAGAATGCTATAGGATTTTTTCTTATGTAATCATGTATTAATTGGCAATCTAGCATCCACTCCAACATTTGTTTCACTTCCTTTGTTCCTACAAAGAGAGTACTTGCTCTAAATGATGTGCCGCTGCAAGAGCCGCCTATATTAATTAACCATGCTCTAAAAAGGTGGACCAGCTTTGGCTATAGTAGTACTGTACTAGGTTAGTAGGTGACCTTGTGCTTGGCTCTTCTCCTCTTCTGGAAGTCGAACAATAATGGTGGTACTACAGTAGTACTTCTGGCAATCTGACACCAAATGAACTGCTGCACCTCCACCGCTTGTAAGCAAAAGTTTCTCGTTGTGCTGCGAGCCACCACACATGCGTTGGCGAGGGAGAAGGCGTAGTAAGCAAGCTTCTCATCGTTCTGCGAGTTGACGGGACACATCAAAGTTATTTATTAGTACTCTCTTCAAAAAGGGCCGACCATGTCCATGGCTACCATCCCGTGCTCGGTCATTGAGTACGTGCACTATTCACGTGTCATCGAGGAGAAAAAATATTGCATAGTACTAGGTGCCATCGAAGTGCACGACTCACTTACGCAATGCATATCTCCATTTTCTTGCATGACATGCCACCTTGATGCTAGATGTCCCGCGTGTCATGGAGGCATATAGTATTATTTTGTAAAATGGAGGCATATAGATGTCCCGCGTATCGGCAAAAGGATGAACAAAGCTCATGTCTTGGAGGAAAGAGTGGAAGAACATACATTCCCAATGACCGAGAAGGAGCAACAAACCTCGGGGTGGAGCGTCTGCGCTCATAATATTTTATATTATTCAGCGATATAAAATCAACCAAATCTCTCCACGTTCCTATACCATTCTATAGTATGAGAATAACTTTGAACGTAAGCCATTGATTCACTCTATCCAATGGTCATAGTTGGAAAATCCAAACAAAACCAAGCATTGGATCAACTCTTTTTTCGTGATCAACTCTTTTAGCACTTAGATTGTTGCCGCCTGCCCACCTAGACCACATATATATCCGCTCAAGTATGATGAACACATGAGCTATCCACTCAGATTGTATGTTAAAAAAATAAAGGTCAATAACTAATGCGGCACCTCGGGCCATCGCGGCCAGAGTGCATTTTGCACGATAAATTACACACCATGTTTCATTGATATGTGGTCCCATTCCAACATGTCAGTGAGACGATGGTGAGTCCTTTTGCACAATTTCCGAAAGGACTTGTAGGCCGGGGCGCCTCTTCGTGTACCGTGGCAAACTGGTAACCGTCCACCGACTCTTCGCCTTTCCCTCTCGATTTGGAACTGCCGTCGCACGCTCTTCCTCCCTCCTCCATTTGCCTTCACCCTTCGTTCTGCCATTGTTCTATCGTCTTCTCCATGGAGGGAAAAAGCTGGAAACGACCCCGTTATCCTTGCCCCGATCTGAAAGATAACTTGGTGGGGGAACTCATTGATCGGTGCGACGTCATCACCTCGGCTAGCATGGCAGGTTCGTTCAAGACCATTCTCGACTCAACTAATAACATCATTACAAGGAAACCAAGGGTACAGGAGCGGTTTGACCTGTTGGGGAACGTAGTAATTTCAAAAATTTCCTACGCACACGCAACATCATGGTGATGCATAGCAATGAGAGGGGAGAGTATGATCTCCGTACCCTTGTAGATCGCACGCGGAAGCGTTATATCAACGCGGTTGATGTAGTCGTACGTCTTCACGTCCGACCGATCCAAGTACCAAAAGCACGGCACCTCCGAGTTCTGCACATGTTCGGCTCGGTGACGTCCTCGCCTTCTCGATCCAGCAAGAGGGGCGAAGTAGTAGATGAGTTCCGGCAGCACAACGGCATGGTGACGGTGTTGGTGAAGAACAATTTCCGCAGGGCTTCGCCTAAGCACTACGAAAACTATGACAGAGGATAAACTAGAGGAGACGGGGTGGCCGGCACACGGCTTGGTGTTTCTTGATGTGTCCTTTGTGCTAGCCCTGCCCCTCTATTTATATGTTGAGCCCTGGGGTAGAAACTTGGAGTAAAAGTCTCCACAAAGTCGGTTTCACCCGAAAGGCAAGAGTCCTTCTCGGACTCCAGGGCCAGACGCCAGGGTTCCCGGCGTCTGGACCCAGACGCCAGGGACCCTGGCGTCTGGCCCCTGGACTCCGCAAAACTTCCTTTTGCGCTTTCCAAAAACCTTGTGGGCTCTCCCCTTTGGCCCAAATAACGTGTTCTCGTACCCAAACATTTCGGGAAACATCCGGAACCCCTTCCGGTGACCAAACACTATTATCACATATATCAAACTTTATCTCCAGACCATTCCGGAGTTCCTCGTCATGTCCGTGATCTCATCCCAGACTCCGAACAACATTCGATCACCAACATACATAACTCACATAGTACTATATCGTCAACGAACGTTAAGCGTGCGGACCCTACGGGTTCGAGAACTATGTAGACATGACCGAGACACGTCTCCGGTCAATAACCAATAGCGGGACCTGGATGCCCATATTGGCTCCTACATATTCTACGAAGATCTTTATCGGTCAGACCGCATAACAACATACATTATTCCCTTTGTCATCGGTATGTTACTTGCCCGAGATTCGATCGTCGGTATCCAATACCTAGTTCAATCTCGTTACCGGCAAATCTCTTTACTCGTTCCGTAATACATCATCTCGCAACTAATATATTAGTTACAATGCTTGCAAGGCTTATGTGATGTGCATTACCGAGAGGGCCCAGAGATACCTCTCCGACAATCGGAGTGACAAATCCTAATCTCGAAATACACCAACCCAACATCTACCTTTGGAGACACCTGTAATGCTCCTTTATAATCACCCAATTACGTTGTGACGTTTGGTAGCACCCAAATTGTTCCTCCGGCAAACGGGAGTTGCATAATCTCATAGTCATAGGAACATGTATAAGTCATGAAGAAAGCAATAGCAACATACTAAACGATCGGGTGCTAAGCTAATGGAATGGGTCATGTCAATTAGATCAGTCAACTAATGATGTGATCCCGTTAATAAAATAACAACTCCTTTGTCTATGGTTAGGAAACATAACCATCTTTGATTAACGAGCTAGTCAAGTAGAGGCATACTAGTGACACTCTCTTTGTCTATGTATTCACACATGTATTATGTTTCCGGTTAATACAATTCTAGCATGAATAATAAACATTTATCATGAAATAAGGAAATAAATAATAACTTTATTATTGCCTCTAGGGCATATTTCCTTCATGATCTCCCTTATCTTCTTCGCTATAATCCTGTTCGCATGGGCGCGGACGACGGAGGCCTCGCCTTGTGCCAGTTGATGCCGCTTGATAATGATACGTGTGATGTCAAGATGACATCGCTTCAGGGTAAGGCCTGGGATGGCGCAAATGGAGATTGGGTTGTTTATATTGGGTACAATTGTGAGTGGGAACTTGTGAATGTGTACACTCGTTAGCGGATTCCACTTCCAAAAATCTCAGAGTGCCCTGAGGTTGAGCACACAGATGATCTACGTATGTTCAAATACGATCATGGTGACTGTCGTCTACGGAAGATAGCAATTTTTCGAGTTCCCAACAGCTCTTGGAATTACAAGAACTATGAAGTTGTTGCTATCTTCGCAAAGCTTGTTGCCGTCCTTCGTGGTTCGACTGGATGGATAGTGCTCAAAAATCAGTTTCTATACACAGATGTGTACTGTGATGCAATTCAATACGAGGGCCTTGTATTTGCCGCGACCACTCGTGGCACTATTTTTCTATGGGATCCTCGTAGGTTTGGTACGTTTGTCTTCCACCGTAATTATAATTGTTTCATCCACATGCATGCGAGTTAGCAAGTTTCCCTTCTCTACTAATTAACCTTCTTCTTGTGTTTCCAAGGTCCTGTTAACATTCCACAACCTATACTTGAAAATTTTTATAACCAAGGGGGAGATGACGATGGTGATGATCACGAGCATGAGGACGAGCAGGGCCCATATGCTCACTGGCGGCTGGCAACTAATTCCGATGGATCACCCCTTCTTGTCTGTATACAGCCCACTGCTGATGTTACTACTGAGGAAGCAGGTGTTTTCTCCCATGGTCGCACTCTCTGGACCTATTCCAACACCTGTTGCATGGTATTCGGGATGGATACTAGTGTCCTAGCGCCAACACCTTCTCCCTGGTACAGTATCGATAGTCTTGGAGAAAACTCGCTCTTCCTTGGACCAAACTATCCAATGATGGTGAAAGGCGATCATACGTTCACACAACATTACTACCATTTATAAGAAGCAACTATATCTATACGTCGGACATTGCGGTGGTTCCCTACCCTGGTCGTGATATAGTAGGCCGCTTCAGCCTGGATGATTAGTCCTGCGTTGGTCTCGAGATTGACAGTAGCTGGCTCTTCCTAGAGAATCTCTTGTGGTTCAAAGCAAGCGTTTCCAACACTGAGGATTGGTTGAGTTGAAGTTCATTTCATTGCTTGTTATTTGTTGTGTGATGAAAACTTTAGTATTTATAATGTATCCTCGTTGTCGTTCTGGGTTGATGACCTGTTGTATGTAATAAAATGATATGCCTGTGATAAACTTACTAAATTTATGAATGGCTTTCGAGTCGCTTCTCTGAGTGGGTGCTGCGATGAGGCAAAAAATATTTTCCGAATACATAATTGTACGTGCATTGCAACAGGTTATCGGATGAGGCCAATCAACAATAGTACACTATTTGTACTAGCTTCACATGCTGCACTATCTCTACGTCTACGTATGTAATACAACAAGTTTTAAACTTGAGACCAGCCACCCATCCTCACAAAGAACACTTTTTAACCTAGCACAGACTCCGGGAAATTTGGCCATAGTGTGAGGTTGGCCATATGTAAGTAGTAGGAGTAGTAGGGTGGCATTGGCTAGAACAAGCATTCACGTCCAGGAGTACGGCACACGCCACCAGCACGATTTCCATCTGACACCATATTTTTTGGAGTACATGCTACAGCAATCTCTTCAACCTCGTCATTTCTCTAACTCAGCCATTGCACGACGGGCGAGGTGGGGGTTTGCCGATAGTCGGTTTCCTCAACTGCGGTCCCACTTGTAAGGCCAACTCCAACGCACGACCCCAAACGGACCTCCGTTTTGCCCGGATTCTGTCCGTTTGGGCAGGGCAATGGGGTCGTGTCCGGGCCATTCTCGGATGCGGTGGTCGTGCGTCGAACGCGTGGACGCATCTCGGCCGCGTACATTTTTCTTTGCAAACACATATCTTTTTTTCATCATTGATTTTTTTGGTACATGGAAGTACAACACCAAAATTTTGACTAGAAAAGCAAGACCAGAGAAAACAAGAACCACAAGAATATCCAACTTCCATAACTGCTCCTATAAGTTGGATTAGCGCCTTCTCGGTGCATTCATTATTGATCTGCGGAGGCTCGATCTTGCGTGCTTCTTTCTTCTTTGAGTGTAAAGAAGTAGACGTGTCTAGACTCTATTCTATCAACAAGTGCACTAGTCTCATCTCTAGCCTCTATGCTAGCTAAAAGTTCTAGAAAATCTACTAAATTGCGCTCTATCAATATATCGTTGTACTCTTCTTTGCAATACCAATACTTTCATCCATTCTACACAATAAAATTTTGAGTTAGCACAACTAGTCTAATCCGAGAGCACAACCGAAGGTTTGGTCGAGTTCTTCCTCCTTTTGCCGACAGGTGGGACATCCAGCATCCAGGCCGTGTCATGCAAGAAAATAAAGTGGTAGTTGAAGCCACATGATGTGCATCTTGGGTTAAACTGTAAATAGAATCTTACTACTCTTGAGTAACTCCTAAAGCGGCCACCGAAGATCTTTATTGGATTTGTTTTTCATCACCAGCACGTCGAGGTGAAAGATGTGCAGGTTTAGTGGGTCCTCTTATGTTTTCACTGACATGTGGGACCGCATATGAGCAAACAGACGATGGGCTCCGCGCGTCTGCTGGCTGGCTGAGAAGAGAGATAGAGGAGGGATGATCATGGACTCCAGGAAATTTGTTCTCCGTAACCAGCACCTCAATATAGTGGGGTGGCATGGGCCATAACTAGCATTCATGTCTAGCAGTACGACACATGCCACCCACACGAGTCCCATCCGACACCAATTTTCTTGGAGTCTGTGCTACATCCAGGGGGGGGGGGGGGGGGGGGGGGGGGGGGGGGGGGGGTTTGCCGATAGTCGGTTTGCTGAACTACGGTCCCACTTGTAAGTAAAAATGCAACACAGCACGCATTCCCCCTTGAGCGGCGTGCCAGACCAACCGTGGGGGGTGCGACGCGAACACGCCAGGCTTTTCCTTTCGAACTTGTAACTTGTAAAATTTGGTTCTGCTCCATGGCGCGACCGATAGATAGAAATAACGATTTTCCCTAGAGTAATGAGAAGTTTGGTTCTGGCGCGATTCATGCATGGAGTACGTACGAAAATTATGAAGTTGATGCGAAAGGTAAGATAATTACTAGTAGTACCATATACTACTACATGGATTTGATGGAAAGATAAAGATACATACGGATCCATCAATGACATCCTCACGCGCTAGTGCACCGGGTCACCACCCGACGTGTGAGGAGCAGCGGCATTTGCGGCAAGCTCAACGTGCTTCTGAACAATGCCGTCCATGGTTTCCCTACGGTCCAAGAAGGCCAGCGTCCTATCGTCCTCCTCTTGCATGTAGTAGTCCTTGTGGACGATTTGCGTGTAGACATGGGTGATTATGTCGATGGTGTCTTGCTCCACCAGGTGCTGCGCGGCGAGCGCGACCTCGAGGTGGACATTCTCCGGCGCGACGGCAGGCAGTCTCAGGGCCACCAGTGCATCGAAGAGGTTGTCACCATAGAGGCCGTTGAGGGTGGCAGGCATCGCAGAGCCTGGGCCCGTGGGCTGGAGGCGTACGTCAAGGTCGTCCGCGAGCTTCTTGACAACGGTGAACTTGTCGAGGAAGCCGATGAGGACCTTGTCAAACAAGGAGACGAAGCTGTTATCCAAGCGCCCCCTCGCCCTGGCGGCCTCAAGCACTACCTGGAGAGGTTCCTCAGTGCCGGGCCGCAGGCCGGCGTCATGGACCATCTGGCATAGCCGGCTGATGCTCGTGCTCATCGCCTCCATGGGTCTAGCTTTTAGTCAACTGATCTTGCGATTGGAGTGATCACTCTTGCCCTTGGGTGCGTAGGTGCATAGGATTTCGTAGATTGGCCTGGCGGGAGCCTTTATATGAGAAGTGCAGACTGCGTTGAATTCACGTGCGTGTTGGCCATCTACTCCTCGCCCCTCTACTGCACCTGCCTTTGGCTGTATGATAGGTTGGCCATCCACCCGTTGGGCCCACGTGTCATACACCCAAAGGCTGGTGGAGTAAGTCAATGAAGCTGCATCCCCCTCTGTGCCGGTGCAGTATAGTCATTTCACTGGACCTCTAGTTAGGGCCAAACTAGAGAACTTTGATGTTTACTGGTTTATTGGTCCCCTTTGCATTTTGCGCCAAGTTTTGTCCTTTGATTTAACTAATAAAATGTTAATGCATGTAACCAAAAATGTTTTGTAACTCACCTTACGAAAACCAAATAATCCCAAAACACTTAGGCACGGTACATTAACTCCCTCCTCGTTTCTTATTTCGTGACATATCAACAAACGAGAGATGTGGGCCATGCTTGCTTTCAATGACTTGAGACTACCAAACATCACATGCGGTGGTTAGTTCATTGCATGTAATCCTATTAATTAGAAAAAAGACATTAAGTTATCTCGCCGATAGGAATAAAACAATACACCATGTATTTATTTACAGAGGGAGTAGTACATTTTTGTGACATGCATTACTAGATATTGCTAGTCAAATACTAAATCCAGATGGACGTGGTAGTACAACTAAATCCAGATGGTGGTTCTAGTACTAGTAGTAGTACTACCAATGTAGTAGCACAGTACTACCCGTTGGTCAAATTATTATGTGCTGCTCCTCACAGTGAAGTGACAAGACCCTACGCCGGAGATGACACCTAAGTATAGGCGTCGTGTTCGGCATACTATAGTCAGCCTCACCGTCTGCAGTCACTATCATCATGGCTGTATTCCTAGCCTGCTTACAACTAGCCATGTTCGACATAATTTCCCGTGCGTAGATGCCCGTGCATTACACGGAACACCAAGATTGGGGGGTGGACGGCGTCGACAGCAGCCATCACGCCAGATTTTTCCATGACCTTCTAGATGTGGTGGGGAGGAGATAAGGCTGATTGTGAGAGACAAGGAGTTGTTTGTAAATAGGGAACAAGTGCGGGTCAGGGAGTCCTGGATTAGGGGGTATCCAGATAGCCGGAATATATCCTTTGGCCGGACTGTTGGACTATGAAGATACAAGATTGAAGACTTCGTCCCGTGTCCGGATGGGACTCTCCTTGGCGTGGAAGGCAAGCTTGGAAATACGGATATGTAGATCTCCTTCCTTGTAACCGACTCTATGTAACCCTAGCCCCTTCTGGTGTCTATATAAACCGGAGGGTTTTAGTCCGCAGGACAACATACAATCATACCATAGGCTAGCTTCTAGGGTTTAGCCTCTCTGATCTCGTGGTAGATCAACACTTGTACTACTCATATTATCAAGAATAATCAAGCAGGACGTAGGGTTTTACCTCCATCAAGAGGGCCCGAACCTGGGTAAAACATCGTGTCCCCTGCCTCCTGTTACCATCCGCCTTAGACGCACAGGTCGGGACCCCCTACCCGAGATCCGCCGGTTTTGATACCGACATTGGTGCTTTCGTTGAGAGTTCCTCTGTGTCGTCATCATCAAGCTTGATGGCTCCTTTGATCATCGATAGCGATGCAGTCCAGGGTGAGACTTTTCTCCCCGGACAGATCTTTGTATTCGGCGGCTCCGCACTGTGGGCCAACTCGCTTGGCCATCTGGAGCAGATCGGGAGCTACGCCCCTGGCTATCAGGTTAGATTTGGAAACTTGAAATACACAGCCGACATCCACGGAGACTTGACCTTCGACGGATTCGAGCCCTTGCCGAGTGCGCCACACGTTCACGATGAGCATGACTTAGCTCTACCATCGGACAGTGTTCGGGAGATCACACCGGCGACCACTCCGACCCTCAAATCGGAGCCAATTGCGCCATCTAGTGACGGGTGGATAGACCCCGCCACGGAGGCCGCACTCTCATCGGCGATCGAGCCGAGTATCGACCTTACCCTTCACGAGAGCCGTGACGCCAAACTGCTGGATTCTTCCTCGGCCACGGACTCCGAACCGCCTGCGCCCGTGCCCATCGAATCCGACTGGGCGCCGATCATGGAGTTCACGTCCGCGGATATCTTTCAGCACTCGCCTTTCGGAGACATACTGAACTCATTAAGGTCTCTCTCTCTGTCAGGAGAGCCCTGCTGAACTATGTCCAGCAGAATTGGGATGTGGATGACGAACAAATTCGCCGCCCACCCACCACCCACTTAGTAGCCACTGTCGACGATTTGACCGACATGCTCGACTTCGACTCCAAAGATATCGACATTATGGACGACGGTGCAGGAGACGAACAGGAACCACTGCCCACAGGGCACTGGATGCCCACTTCATATGATGTATACATGGTGGACACACCCAAAGAAAACGACGACGAAGAACGGAAGGATGCAGCGAAGGGTTGTTCCCTCGAGAAGCAAACAAAGCGGCGGCGTAAGCGCCGCTCCAAATCCCGCCTTGGCAGAAGCAGCGATCATCTAAACCTAGCGATAGAGCAAGGCGAGCCAGCGGACGACAAACACGGCATTGAACCATCGCCCGACCACGGCAACACGGAGAATCAAACCGAACAACCCGACTGCGTCGAAGATAACAGTCTGGATGGCATCACACTGGACAGGCACCCGGAGCAACATAATACCCATCAAAGGCTTGTTGCCACTGCGAGGAGTCTAAAAAAGCAGTAGCAAAGGCTCAAGGATGCACAAGACACACTCAGAGTCAGATGGAGTGAAGTACTCAACGCTGCAGCAAAGTACGGCGGTAATCACCACACCAAGAGCTACCCAAAGCGAAAGCTGCTACCTGAATTCGATGGGGAGGCCTTAGACCCCCCATAATAAAAAACAGCCATCCGGTCGGATAGGCGACCTCATGGACAACATAGAGTGGCAAACGACGCTGCACATAAGCCAGTACGCGATCCACGTGAGGGCTCACATCAAAAGGACGGCGCAACTAGATCCATCTACGGGCCACGCAAGTGCGCTCCAGCACACAATGCAACACAACAAACATCCGAACACCACGGTACACCCAAATATAGGGGTGCCGCACACCCCCTATGTTTCACCGATGATGTGCTGGACCATGAATTTCCAGAGGGATTCAAACCCATAAACATAGAGGCGTACGACGGAACGACAGACCCTGGGGTCTGGATTGAGGACTATATCCTCCATATCCATATGGCTCGAGGAGATGATCTCCATTCCATCAAGTACTTACCCCTCAAGCTCAAAGGGCCAGCTCGGCACTGGCTTAAAAGCCTCCCTGAAAACTCCATTGGAAGCTGGGAAGAGCTCGAAGACGCTTTTCGGGCGAATTTTCAAGGGACCTATGTCCGACCACCGGATGCAGACGATTTAAGTCATATAACTCAACAGCCCGGAGAGTCAACCCAAAAGCTTTGGAACAGGTTTCTCACTAAAAAGAACCAAATAGTCGACTGTCCTGACACCGAAGCCTTAGCAGCTTTCAAGCACAGCGTTCGAGACGAATGGCTTGCCAGACACCTCGGCCAAGAAAAGCCGAGAAAAATGGCAGCATTAACAAGCCTCATGACCCGCTTTTGCGCGCGCGAGGACAGCTGGTTAGCCCGATGCAGCACAGGTGACCCAAGTACATCCGAAGTCAAGGACGGAAACGGGAAACCACGACGCAGCAAAAACAAGCGCCGAAATAAAGAAGACAGCCCGAAGAGCACGGTGGTAAACATCGGATTCAGAAGCTCTCGGCCAGGTCAGCAAAAGTTGCCCTCCAAAGGCAACAGAGACGAACTGTCCAACCTAAACAAGATTCTGGATAAAATATGTCAGATCCACAGCACCCCCGATAAACCTGCAAATCATACCCATAGAGAATGTTGGGTCTTCAAGCAGTCCGACAAGCTCAACGCCGAACATAAGGGGCAGGATACACCAAGAGAAGGCGAGGACAAGCCTCGCAAGCAAAGCACTGGGGAACAGAAGAAATTCCCACCAAAAGTCAAAACAGTAAACGTGTTACACGTGACAAAGGGGAGAAACAAAGCGGCACTCCTAGAGACACATGCCCCAGGGCCTATCACCGCGGAGTTCTGCCACTGGTCGTCCCAACCGATCGCCTTTTACCATCGGGATTACTCGGCAAGTATCCGGTGTGCAGGATGGGTTGCCTTGGTGTTAGACCCGATAATTGACGGATACCACTTCACACGAGTCCTGATGGACGGCGGCAGTAGTTTAAACCTGATATATCAGGATACAGTCCGCAAAATGGGGATAAACCCAACAAAAATTCGCCGCAGCAATACTACCTTTAAAGGAGTAACGCCAGGCCCAGAGGCCCATTGCACAGGCTCCCTGCTACTAGAGGTTATATTCGGCTTTCCCGATAATTTCCGTAGCGAAAATTTAACGTTCCACATCGCTTCGTTCCAAAGTGGATATCAAGCACTACTCGGACGCGAAGCTTTCGCTCGCTTTAACACAATACCGCATTACGCTTCTCTCATGCTTAAGATGCCCGGTCCACGTGGCATCATTACAGTAAATGGAAATATTGAGCGCTCCTTGCACGCGGAAGACCGTGCGGCTGCCTTGGCAGCCGCACACTAAACGGCCTCACCAACTAAAGCATCTGACAGGTCGTTAAGACCATGGATGCGGTTGGACGAGTCCGGTGCAACTATATGTAATTGATACAGGTTTGATGGCTATACCCCTATTACAATACAAGGGGCTCAACGCGTGCAAACAAGTGGCAATTAGGCTCAAATTTACTCATTTTGAACCGTACATCGTTTATTTAGTATAACCTACCTTTTGCACGACAACTTTTCAACTAAGTTCCTCTCCTTTTCAGATGACCATCGTGCTACACCCGTCCAGAATATGGCACAACGGAGACACAGGCGCAGACGTGCAGCAGGGACCCGTTCCAAGGATTCTTTTTAGGTTAAGACCCTGCGTAAACCTTTTTTACTGTCTCTTCTTGATACACATCCCTCAGATTCTCAGTACAATTGAGAAGGATGCTGGCGTATTGGCATGTGGCCACATTAGAATATTGCACGTACCTAGACACCAGGGGCTTATTACAAAGGGCACTGTTTCGACCCGGTTTACATCATAAAGAACAAATACCCTAGGGAGTGTTCGGCGTCGCGAGTTTGGCCTTGTATGCATCAGCTCCAAATCATGTCTTTGGTCAAATGTTGGGTTTGCCCGGCTCCTGTGTTTTGCTGCCTTACATTCCGCTCTATCAGCTAAGGCGGCACCAGGAGAACTACTGCAATTGTGCCCTGGTTCATCCGGAGGAGCATGATACGTCTCCAACGTATCTATAATTTTTGATTGCTCCATGCTATATTATCTACTGTTTTGGACTATATTGGGCTTTATTTTCCACTTCTATATTATTTTTGGGACTAACCTATTAACTGGAGGCCCAGCCTAGAATTGCTGTTTTTTTGCCTATTTCAGTGTTTCGAAGAAACGGAATATCAAACAGAGTCCAAACGAAATAAAATCTTCGGGAACGTGATTTTCTCACCGAACGTGATCCAGGAGACTTGGACCCTAGTCCAAGGAGTCAAAGAGGTGGTCAAGAGGGTGGGGGCGCCCCCCCTAGGGCGCGCCCCCAGCCTCATGGACCCCTCGGTGCTCCTCTGACGTACTCCTTCCTCCTATATATACTTACATACCCCAAACGATCAGAACAGGAGCCAAAAACCTAATTCCACCGCCGCAACTTTCTGTATCCACGAGATCCCATCTTGGGGCCTGTTCCGGAGCTCCGCCGGAAGAGGGCCATCATCACGGAGGGCTTCTACATCATCATAGCCTCTCCGATAAAGTGTGAGTAGTTTACCTCAGACCTTCGGGTCCATAGTTAGTAGCTAGATGGCTTCTTCTCTCTTTTTTGATTTCAATACAAATTTCTCCCCCTCTCTTGTGGAGATCTATTCGATGTAATCTTGTTTTTGCGGTGTGTTTGTTGAGACTGATGAATTGTGGGTTTATGATCAAGTCTATCTATGAATAATATTTGAATTTTCTTTGAATTCTTTTATGTATGATTGGTTATCTTTGCAAGTCTCTTCGAATTATCCGTTTGGTTTGGCCAACTAGATTGGTAGTTCTTGCCATGGGAGAAGTGCTTAGCTTTGGGTTCGATCTTGCGGTGTCCTTTCCCAGTGACAGAAGGGGTAGCAAGGCACGTATTGCATCGTTGCCATCGAGGATAACAAGATGGGGTTTATTTCATATTTCATGAATTTATCTCTCTACATCATGTCATCTTGCTTAAGGCATTACTCTGTTTTTAACTTAATACTCTAGATGCATGCTGGATAGCGGTCGATGAGTGGAGTAATAGTAGTAGATGCAAAATCATTTCGGTCTACTTGTCACGGACCTGATTCCTATATACATGATCATGCCTAGATATTCTCATAACTATGCTCAATTCTGTCAATTGCTCAACAGTAATTTGTTCACCCACCGTAGAATACTTATGCTCTTGAGAGAAGCCACTAGTGAAACCTATGGCCCCCGGGTCTATTCTCATCAAATTAATCTACATCACTTTAATCTTGCTTTGCTTTTTACTTTCCGTTTACTTTTCACTTTGCATCTTTATACCAAAAATACCAAAATTATTATATCTATCAGATCTCACTCTCGTAAGTGACCGTGAAGGGATTGACAACCCCTAATCGCGTTGGTTGCGAGTAGCTATCGTTTTGTGCAGGTACGAGGGACTTGAGCGTGGCCTCCTACTGGATTGATACCTTGGTTCTCAAAAACTAAGGTAAATACTTATGCTACTCTGCTGCATCATCCCTTCCTCTTCGGGGAAAACCAACACAAGCTCAAGACGTAGCAAGAAGGATTTCTGGTGCCATTGCCGGGGAGGTTCGCGCAAGATTTGACTCCCGACAACGAGCCATTTCTGGCGCCGTTGCCGGGGAGTCTACGCAAAAAGTCAACATACCAAGTACCCATCACAATCCCTATCCCTCGCATTACATTATTTTCCATTTGCCTCTCGTTTTCCTCTCCCCCCACTTCACCCTTGCCGTTTTATTCGCCCTTTCTCTCTCTCTCTATCCTCCCTCTCTATTTGCCTCTTTTCCCCGTTTGCTCTTGTTTACTCGTGTGCTAGTTTGCTTGTTTGTCGCGATGGCTCAAGATAATACTAAATTGTGTGACTTCACCAATACCAACAACAATGATTTTATTAGCACTCCGATTGCTCCTCTTACTGATGCCGAATCTTGTGAAATTAATACTGCTTTGTTGAATCTTGTTATGAAAGATCAATTCGCCGGCCTTCCTAGTGAAGATGCCGCTACTCATCTGAATAGCTTCGTTGATTTATGTGATATGCAAAAGAAAAAAGATGTCAACAATGATGTCGTCAAATTGAAGCTATTTCCTTTTTCGCTTAGAGATCGTGCTAAAGCTTGGTTTTCGTCTTTGCCTAAAAATAGTATTGATTCTTGGAACAAGTGCAAAGATGCTTTTATCTCTAAGTATTTCCCTCCCGCTAAGATCATCTCTCTTAGAAACGATATTATGAATTTTAAGCAACTTGATCATGAACATGTTGCACAAGCTAGCTTGGGAGAGAATGAAATTAATGATACGTAATTGCCCTACTCATGGTTTGAATTTGTGGATGATTATACAAAATTTTTATGCCGGATTGAATTTTGCTTCTAGAAATCTATTAGACTCGGCCGCGGGAGGCACTTTTATGGAAATCACTTTAGGAGATGCTACTAAACTCCTAGATAATATTATGGTTAATTATTCTCAATGGCATAATGAAAGATCTTCTAATAAAAAAGTGCATGCGATAGAAGAAATCAATGTTTTGAGTGGAAATATGGATGAACTTATGAAATTATTTGCTACTAAGAGTGTTTCTTCTGATCCTAATGATATGCCTTTGTCTACTTTGATTGAGAATAACAATGAATCTATGGATTTGAATTTTGTTGGTAGGAATAATTTTGGTAACAACGCTTATAGAGGGAATTTTAATCCTAGGCCATATCCTAGTAATCCTTCTAATAATTATGGGAATTCCTACAACAACTCTTATGGAAATTATAATAAGATGCCCTCTGAATTTGAGAATAGTGTTAAAGAGTTTATGAATTCACAAAAGAATTCTAATGCTTTGCTTGAAGAGAAATTGCTTAAAGTTGATGATTTGTCTAGGAACGTTGATAGAATTTCTCTTGAGATTGATTCTTTAAAGCTTAGATCTATTCCTCCTAAGCATGATATCAATGAGTCTCTCAAAGCCATGAGAATTTCCATTGATGAGTGCAAGGAAAGAACCGCTAGGATGCATGCTTCCAAAGATGCCTTTATTAAAGCGTGTTCTTCCAATTCCTATGAAAATCAAGATGAATATCTAAAAGCTGTTGATGTGTTTCCTATTAAATCGTTGTTTTGCAATATGAATCTTGATGAAACTGAATATGATCTTCCTTTACCTAGAAGGCGTTCTAAAAATTCGGAGTATTTACATCTTTATGATGAAATTGATGAAAGTGGGATTGAAATAAATAAAAATCTAGATGTTGCTAAACCCACTATATTGGATTTCAAGGAATTTAATTATGAAAGTTGCTCTTTAATTGATTGTATTTCCTTGTTGCAATCCGTGTTAAATTCTCCACATGCTTATAGTCAACATAAAGCCTTCACCGAACATATTGTTGATGCCTTGATGCAATCTTATGAAGAAAAACTTGAGTTGAAAGTTTCTATCCCTAGAAAACTCTATGATGAGTGGAAACCAACTATTAAAATTAAAATTAAATATCATTAGTTTTATGCTTTGTGTGATTTGGGTGCTAGTGTCTCCACTATTCCCAAGACTTTGTGTGATTTGGTAGATTTCCGTAACTTTGATGATTGCTCCCTAAACTTGCATCTTGCGGATTCTACTATTAAGAAACCTATGGGAAGAATTAATGATGTTCTTATTTTTGCAAATAGGAATTATGTGCCCGTATATTTCATTGTTCTTGATATAGATTGCAATCCTTCTTGCCCTATTATTCTTGGTAGACCTTTCCTTAGAACGGTTGGTGCGATTATTGATATGAAGGAAGGGAATATTAGATTTCAATTTCCATTAAAAATGGCATGTAACACATTCCAAGAAAGAAAATAAAATTACCATATGAAACTACCATGAGAGCCACTTATGGATGGCCTACCAAAGATGGCAATACCTAGATCTATCCTCGCTTTTATGCCTAGCTAGGGGCGTTAAACGATAGCGCTTGTTGGGAGGCAACCCAATTTTATTTTTATTCCTTGCTTTTTGCTCCTGCTTAGTAATAAATAAATTATTTAGCCTCTGTTTTGGTTGTGTTTTTTGTGTTTAATTAGTGTTTGTGCCAAGTAGAACCGTTGGGAAGACTTGGGGAAAGCCTTGTTGAACTTGCTGTAAAAAACAGAAACTTTAGCGCTCATGAGAACTGCTTTAATTTTTATTTGGAGAGTGATATTGAGTTAATTATTTTTGAAGATGATTAATAGATAAATTCCTCACGTCCAGAAATTTATTTTAGAATTTTTGGGGTTCCAGATCTTGCGCTAGCTACAGATTACTACAGACTGTTCTGTTTTTGACATATTCTGTTTTTTCGTGTGTTGTTTGCTTATTTTGATGAATCTATGTTTAGTAAAATAGTTTATAATCCATAGAGAAGTTGGAATACAGTAGGTTTAACACCAATATAAATAAAGAATGAGTTCATTACAGTACCTTGAAGTGGTGTTTTGTTTTCTTTCGCTAACGGAGATGACGAGTTTTCTATTTTGAGTTTTGTGTTGTGAAGTTTTCAAGTTTTGGGTGAATTCTTTTGATGGAATATGGAACAAGGAGTGTCAAGAGCCTAAGATTGGGGATGCCCATGGAATCCCCAAGATAATCCAAGGACACCAAAAAGTCAAAGCTTGGGGATGCCCCGGAAGGCATCCCCTCTTTCGTCCACTTCCATCGGTAATTTACTTGGAGCTATATTTTTATTCACCAACATGATATGTGTTTTTCTTGGAGCGTCTTGTATTATTTGTGTCTTTGTGTATTAGTATGCCACAATCATCCTTGATGTACACACCTTTTGAGAGAGCCATACATGAATTAAAATTTGTTAGAATACTCTATGTGCTTCACTTATATCTTTTGAGCTAAGTAGTTTTGCTCTCTGTGCTTCACTTATATCTTTTGAGCTAAGTAGTTTTGCTCTATGTGCTTGACTTATATCTTTTGAGCGTTATAATTTTTCTCTATGTGCTTCACTTAGATCTTTTAGAGCACGGTGGTGGATTTGTTTTTAAGAAACTATTGATCTCCCATGCTTCACTTAAATTTTTTTGAGAGTATCTTAATAGCATGGTAATTTGCTTAATAATAATATGCTTGGTATTCAAGATTTGTGAAACTTTCTTTTGAGTGTGTTGAATACTAAGAAAAGATTGAAGCATGATAATTGTTTTGAGATATGGAGGTGATAATATTAAAGTCATGCTAGTTGAGTAGTTGTGAATTTAAATAATACTTGTGTTAAAGTTTGTGATTCCCGTAGCATGCACGTATGGTGAACCGTTATGTGATGAAGTCGGAGCATGATTTATTTATTGATTATCTTCCTTATGACTGGTGGTCGGGGACGAGCGATGGTCTTTTCCTACCAATCTATCCCCCTAGGAGCATGCGCGTAATACTTTGCTTCGATAACTTCTAGATTTTTGCAATAAGTATATGAGTCCCTTATGACTAATGTTGAGTCCATGGATCATACGCACTCTCACCCTTCGACCTTTGCTAGCCTCTCTAATACCGCGCACTTTTCACTGGTATCATACACCTACCATATACCTTCCTCAAAACAGCCACCATACCTACCTATTACGGCATTTCCATAGCCATTCCGAGATATATTGCCATGCAACTTTCCACCATTCCGTTTATCATGACACATTCATCATTATCATATTGCATATCCCGGTACACCGCCGGAGGCATTCACATAGAGTCATATTTTGTTCTAAGTATCAAGTTGTAATTGTTGAGTGTAAGAAAAATAAAAGTGTGATGATCATCATTATTAGAGCATTGTCCCAGTGAGGAAAGTATGATGGAGTCTATGATTCCCCCATAAGTCGGGATGAGACTCCGGACGAAAAATAAATAAAAGAGGCCAAAGAAGCCCAAATAAAAAGAGGCCATAAAAAGGCCCAAATAATATATATATATATATTTAAAAAATGAGAGAAAAAGAGAGAAGGGACAATGTTACTATCCTCTTACCACACTTGTGCTTCAAAGTAGCACCATGATCTTCATAGTAGAGAGTCTCTCATGTCATCACTTTCATATACTAGTGGGAATTTTACATTATAGAACTTGTCTTGTATATTCCAATGATGGGCCTCCCCAAATTGCCCTAGGTCTTCATGAGCAAGCAAGTTGCATGCAGACCCACTTAGTTTCTTTTTGAGCTTTCATATACTTATAGCTCTAGTGCATCCGTTGCATGGCAATCCCTACTCACTCACATTGATATCTATTGATGGCCATCTCCATAGCCCGTTGATACGCCTAGTTGATGTGAGACTATCTTCTCCTTTTTGTCTTCTCCACAACCACCATTCTATTCCACCTATAGTGCTATATCTATGGGTCACGCTCATGTATTGCGTGAAGATTGAAGAAGTTTTGAAAAAGTTAGAGTATGAAACAATTGCTTGGCTTGTCATCGGGGTTGTGCATGATTTAAATACTTTGTGTGGTGAAGATAGAGCATAGCCAGACTATATGATTTTGTAGGGATAACTTTCTTTGGCCATGTTATTTTGAGAAGACATAATTGCTTTGTTAGTATGCTTGAAGTATTATTATTTTTATGTCAATATAACTTTTGTCTTGAATCTTTCGAATCTGAATATTCATATCACAATTAAGAAGATTTGCATTGAAATTATGCCAAGTAGCACTCCGCATCAAAAATTCTCTTTTTATCATTTACCTACTCGAGGACGAGCAGGAATTAAGCTTGGGGATGCCTGATACGTCTCCAACGTATCTATAATTTTTGATTGCTCCATGTTATATTATCTACTCTTTTGGACTATATTGGGCTTTATTTTCCACTTTTATATTATTTTTGGGAATACCTATTAACCGGAGGCCCAGCCCAGAATTGCCGTTTTTTGCCTATTTCAGTGTTTCGAAGAAACGGAATATCAAACGGAGTCCAAACAGAATAAAATCTTCGGGAACGTGATTTTCTCACCGAATGTAATCCAGGAGACTTGGACCCTACTCCAAGGAGTCAAAGAGGCGGTCACAAGGGTGGGGGGCGTGCCCCCCCATAGGGCGCGCCCCCTGCCTCGTGGGCCCCTCGGTGCTCCTTCGACGTACTCCTTCCTCCTATATATACCTACGTACCCCCAAACGATCAGAACAGGAGCCAAAAACCTAATTCCACCGCCGCAACTTTCTGTATCCACGAGATCCCATCTTGGGGCCTGTTCCGGAGCTCCGTCGGAAGAGGGCCGTCATCACGGAGGGCTTCTACATCATCATAGCCTCTCCGATGAAGTGTGAGTAGTTTACCTCAGACCTTTCGGTCCATAGTTAGTAGCTAGATGGCTTCTTCTCTCTTTTTGGATCTCAATACAAAGTTCTCCCCCTCTCTTGTGGAGATCTATTCGATATAATCTTCCTTTTGCGGTGTGTCTGTTGAGACCGATGAATTGTGGGTTTATGATCAAGTCTATCTATGAATAATATTTGAATCTTCTCTGAATTCTTTTATGTATGATTGGTTATCTTTGCAAGTCTCTTCGAATTATCCATTTGGTTTGGCCAACTAGATTGGTAGTTCTTGCCATGGGAGAAGTGCTTAGCTTTGGGTTCGATCTTGCGGTGTCCTTTCCCAGTGACAGAAGGGGCAGCAAGGCACGTATTGCATCGTTGCCATCGAGGATAACAAGATGGGGGTTTATTTCATATTGCATGAATTTATCTCTCTACATCATGTCATCTTGCTTAAGGCGTTACTCTATTTTTAACTTAATACTCTAGATGCATGCTGGATAGCGGTTGATGAGTGGATTAATAGTAGTAGATGCAGAATCGTTTCGGTCTACTTGTCACGGACGTGATGCCTATATACAT